>NW_009935623.1:232-37168 GCF_000696875.1 Nestor notabilis | reverse complement strand
CAGCCCTGCTCGCCCGTGGTGTGTGTAAGGCCAAGGGGCCTTCGCCGCTGTGTGGTTCGCCCCTGGGTTGTCGCTCGGGGAGGAAAGGGGGTTCCCCGGGTGCTTGCCGCTGGCGTTGCTCGAGTGGGCACGTTTGTAGTTGCAGGGGCAAGGTACCGAGCCTCGAGTATGGAGCAGAAAAAGCGATAGGCACATCTTGTCGATCACTTTCATGCTTCTGAAGGTGTAACCGCTGAGGATTTTTATGTGATAAGCAGATCATAGAATCACAGGATGGTTTGGGTTGAAGGGACTTTAAAGCTCGTCCAGTTCCAACCCCTGCCACGGGCAGGGACACCTTCCACCAGATCAGGTTGCTCCAACCCCTGTGTCCAACCTGGCCTTGAACACAGCCAGGGATGAGGCAGCCACAGCTTCTCTGGGCACCCTGTGCCAGCACATCAGCACCCTCACAATATAGAATCTCTTACTAGTATCTAACCTAAATCTACCCTCTAATGATAAACCAGTATTGAGCTACTTTTTTTTCCTTCGAAGAAGCTTGCTTAGGCTTGCTAGTAATTATAAGTATAGATAAATGAAAGTGTCATGAGAGTGAATGCCCCTCTTTCACTGCATTAGCATGCTAGTGCAGCCCTACACAGAGGGGAATGACATTTTGGGGTTTTTTCATTTACAGGCTGATCCTTTAAGTGTTCTTTCCAGCTTTGTCATCTGGGATGCTTCCTCAAAATCCCTCTCTGGCTTTCAGAGTCTGACTGTGACAAATATTTACAAATCCTTTTTTGTTTTTACAGTGTTTTTTGAAGTGAAGTGAATTTGGTGCAGAAGAGAACAGACTGAAAGTACAGGCTGTAAAGAAGTACAGCATGGCTGCTTTTTATCACCAAGCTTTCTGCTGATCCGTGTCAGTCCTGGTTTGCACGAGAGCTTCCATCGTAGGTCAAAGTATCTACAAACTGATTGTTCACAGTGACGTATTTGTGACCTTTCCTTAAGCTTTTGGGAAGGCCTGTGGTGGACCTCAGTCTGGGAACAGACTTTCTGCTGATTATCCGTATGAGTGTTCTATTGCTGTTTAGAAGTTCTGTTTTGCTGCTTATCGTGAATAACCTAAATAGCCCCAGTGTAAAGTCTGTAACAATAGAAAAGTTACTGCTGGCATTTGTGCTGTTCAAACACAGTTTGGGGCTTTTCTAGGAAACTGAGAATAAACATGGTGCATGAATTGTGAGCATTGCTCATGCTGGACAGGCTTTGCAATGGATTACTGTAAATAATAATGAGTGTGGTACCTGACTTGGTCATTTGGGTGTTTATGCTATGAGGATGTTGTCTTGGTTAATAGAATTAGGCAAGCAATCGTTGGAGGCGATCCAGCGAACCACTGCCTCACCCAGTCATGATTTCAAGGTTAAGGCAGTGTCAGAGCTGTCTGCTGTGGGAGCCGGCTGGTGAGACTCCAGCTCTGTTACTGGTATTTTCAGCTGTGCAGTGGCAACATCAGGAACAAGATTACTGACAACTAGAAAAACTTCTTTATTCAGCTGTCATTTCATGTTTTATTCTCTCTGTGGAGCTTCAGCCTGTGTCATTGGTGTAGCTCAGTGTAGATCACAAGCATGTGCTGCACTGGGCCTTGCAGTCCTGATCATGTATAGTGTGGGTCCTGTGGGAGCATGTGGTGCCTCCCTGCTGACTGGCATCCCACGATTTCTTTGGAAACCAGCATGCAAGCATGGGTCTCTGGTCTCGTACTGATATCAGAACACAGCTGGGATATACTCCGGGGCCCCGCCATTATAGGTGTTACATTTCTTTATCTTGAGGCATATCTCCAAGAGGAATAACAGCTAAGCCCAGTTAAAATTTTCCCATTAGTCAGTACAGCATGCTCCAAATCTGGGCTCCATTCAAAAGGTGGAGACTTGACAAATGCTGGAAGAAAACTACTTGTCATGATGGACTCACAGAGACCAAACAGGAAGCAGCAGTTCACGTTTGGCTTTGCAATATGACAGACTTAATTCTGTGAGAAAACCTGCGAGAGCTCCAAATGAGCAAGAGTTATTACCGATATTACTGGGTTCTTCAAAGTAAGGACCATTTAAATCACTTGTTTTCTAGGCTGTTCACTCCTATCATGTCAGGTAGCTTTGCACCACCAGCTCAAAGTTGTACCATGGCCCAGGAGGTGGAGAATGGACAAATTCTTGTGTTCACAAATGCACAAATGTTGTCTTTTAATATCCCTGCATATTCTGTGGTGCCACTGTGGGGCCATATTCTGCATGTGAAGCTACTTCTTTTGCTACCACTTTTTTTTCAACTTGGGGCAAGAAAGCTGCTGAAGAGCTTTGGTTGTCCCTATTGCTCAGTAACCATTTGATGGGAGTCTTTTGTTGAGAGAACACATGAGTTGTTTTCACTATTTCTTAGAATTAAGTTGCAGAATATTGAACAGTCCTGGCGGGCTTCACTGCTTTCTGTAGATAATATTTCTAAGTACAAAGGCTGCTTAGAAGGATCTGCTTTCGTGGACAGAGACACAAAAGTGACCTTTGCATATGCAGAGTAGTAGAGGGACAAATACAGTATAGACCAAAACAAAACATGCCACCATTTACGAGCTGTTCAAGCTGTAGGAGATACTAGTTCCATACAGATTTAGAGGCTCACAAGTAGATTTTACATGGTCCTTTTTGTTTTTCTGAGAGGATGTGATTTACAAATGCAGTTTCTCTGTTCCAGCAGAACCATAGGACAGTTTAACTGATTGCTTCAGGTCTCTCTGGTTTTCATTTCCTCTGCTTATTTTGGAGAACAAGTAATTGTCAGACTGGATTTTCTAGAGTCTTAAAATAATCCTGTCGATGGAAGAAAGAGCCATGTAGTGGTTTAGGGCTGCATAGATGCTACTGGTAGAAAGGATGAATGCAAATAGAAAAAGTTATATCAGACTAATACCAATACAGAACTGGCAACCTGAGTCAATGAAACTTTTTCTTACCAGTAAACATTTAAACAATTGACTATAGTTTGTTGTCAGAATGGGAATGGAAAGTCTGAAATTTGCCAGTGCACAGGATTAATGTTCTGGTATGTCTGGATACAACAGTGTGATATACAGGTCTGTTCTAACCACTTCTCTAGAGTCTTCTAAGTGAAATCTGTTTTTAAAAAATAAAATGGAAATTAATGAAAAATGTTTTTAAAAGATGCAGACAGTGGAATGTTTCTGTTTTAGAGAGGTTTGATCTGAGGGGAAACAAGTTACATAGTACTGTATTCTTACGGCTTATAGGAAGTAGCTAGAGATGAGGGATCTTACTGAAAAATCCCTTTATTTCTGAGTTAAAAATCTAAAAACCACAGAGGACCTGAAAAGTCTTTGTTGTTAGTAGTTTCCCTGCAAAGGTGACATCATAAATTGCCTAATTTATAGATAAAAGACCCTTTAGTGACTTCATTTTACATGATCCATGGTCATCTTATTGTTGGGCAACGTTTTGGGTGTGTTCAATGTGTCATGCTCAAGGTTTTGAAAGACCTTTTCTGTCCTCAGCATGGAAAAGTTTTTCCACTTCCTTTTCTTCCATCAGGCTTAATTTCCCAGCATTTACCATCTCTTATTATGTCTTATCTTTCTTCTGGATAAGATTGTTTTCTCAATCCATATACAGAAGCCCAGTTAACTTCTGAGAGCAATCTTTCCATGCCATGGTACCCTGGGTTCAGAGATAGTGTTGTTTGCTCAGGTAATGTTGGTGAGTAAGATGCATTACAATTTTGAAACCTTTTTCTGGGAAAAAGAAAAGACCTTGTATTCCTCTAGAGAATGGAAGTAGATTACATTCTTCTGTTATATATGTGAATCTGATTATGGGAATGACTGAGTTAATTTATATGGTTGTAAGGAACATAGCATCTTCTAAAATGCATGCAATTATTTTTAGTGTTGTTGATTTTAGCTGAACCGTAGACATTTCTCAGTATGTATTACAATTGTGTATTGTTTTCCAAGAAAGAGTGAATACAGCTCTAGAAAGCAATTATGGACCTAATACATTTCCTTGAAATGCACTTTGTGATGCAGCATTTTCCTCTTGTTTCTAAAAATTACTTGAACTTCTGCTTAAATTATCTCAGTATCACAAATACCACTTATATCAATTTATCCCAGAGATACCATCTTGTTAAGGATATGTTGTCCATAAATAAGTTGCCTTCCATAATAACTGTTTTCCTGAGATCCAAAATGTTTTATCATCAAGGAGCCTACCTACTCCGTGTGCTGAGGCACCTACACTGTATGTCACAAAGAAGGACAAGGATATATATTCTGGCATTTAAAAATAGAAACAACAAAGCAGACAGTCATCATACAGAAGTAACCTCTTCAAACAAACCCTCTGTCACCCAGCTTCACAGTGAGTTTTGTGTAGGAGTCAAGTTTTCTTTTTCTCAGGGTACCACATATTACCACAGTCTCAACTTCAAGAACGATCAGAGACCTAGAAAACATGATCTAAGAGGAAAGACTGAAAGAATTGGGGTTGTTGAGTGTAAAGAAAAGGAAAGTGTTGGGAAACGTGGTAATGATCTTCAAAAATGTTAAAGCTTTCTCTGCAGTGAGAAGGAATATGTTTTTCTTCATGGGTCTAGGGCAGGAGGTGATGGACTTGGAGATTTAAGGTAGACATTAGGAAATCATTTCAAACTGCAGAAGTAGTTTAGCACTGGAAATGATTAGCTGGGAATCTTGCTTACTGGAGGCTTTGAAGGGTGGATTAGGTCAAATGTCTCAGGAATGGTTTTAGTTGCAGTAGATAATACACAGATAACCTCAGAAGGTTCCAGACTGGTTTATATTGTTTTGTTTCTCTTGGGTGACTTACAACAGATGCATTACTGCTGTGTTATTTTAATTCTTCAACAGTAAGGTAATATCGAGAATGCTTGTTCCTCTTTGAAACAGAATTGGGGCATTTATCATTTGTCCAAGGCGAATATGCTTTCTGCTGCACAGCTTAAAATACCTCTTGTTTACCTTCTCCTAAGTCTCCCTGTTTTTCTCCTTTTCACCATTTTTCCTGGAGCCTAAAATCTGTTTTCTTCCTGTAAGCAGCTATAGGTCTTCTGCAATGAAGAGTGATAAAATGATTCATGGAAAGGTTCATGGGAACCTATGGAGTGTGACCTGTTGACAACAACAACCTGTACAACTGTGTCCCAGTCCAAGATCGCCTATGTCTTTGTCATTCCTTGCCAGAAAACTGTTGAATCTGTTTCTGGATGCTGAACTATGTCTGTAGGTACTATGTTCTAATTTCAAAGTTTTTCCTTATATCTAAGATTGCTGCAAGTCAAACTCTTTATGACATGTCCTGTCTGCATTGTTGCGGTTATTTGAGATACCTGAAGACTCTTACACTGCTTTGTTTCAATCTTTCCTTCTGGATCATGATTTGTAAATGTCCCGTATGTTTCACTGTCCTGAAAACTCTTTGGTTCACTTCTTCAGTACTCTAGTTAAAACCTTGGTGTTGAGTAAGAGTATTATTTAGTATGTGCAGAAATGTCATTTATCAAACTTAGTGTCTTTCCCTTTTTCGTAATACATCATTGATTTCAGTTTGTAGTGTGCTGTCACTCCATATCCTTCTCCATGTAATTCCTGCCTATTCAGATTTTCTCACTTTTTGCTTCTCCAGATGATTATTCTGAAGGGTACTATTTTGCACTTCCTGTTGCAACTCTGGTCTGTGACAGCTTAGCTAGCTGAATTGCAGAAGACAGGTTACTGGAGATTGAGCAGAAGGAATGTGAGGAGGAACTACTGAAGATTTTGTAAAAAAAGTATTAGGTGACTGCCTCTGGCACTGGGGAGGCATTAGTGTTTGGGAAGTGAACTTTACCATCTGGCCAGAAGTGTTGCTTCTTCTTATGATTCAGTTTTACTTTTTAAATAGTCCATGTGTGTACACCCTCCTCTTGGAGGGAGAGCAGGCTGGAAGTTTGTACCAGTATTTGTTTTTTCTTGCTCAAACAACTTCTGTTGTCTGATGGAATACTGTGCTTTCTGGGGAAAAGTTACAGAAAGCAACTGCATCACGCAGAAAGCAGAATGATTATAAATTAAGTCTTCCTGATTTCTCTAGTACGTTGAGAAGGGATACAAGAAGGTAGTTGTACAATCCTGGTTGATCTGTCCTGGGTTTGTTCTGTGGAGATTCCTATAACATGTGAAACTCTTGATTGTTTAAGCTTGCCTACAAGAATGCTGGGGAGGGACTCTTCCTTAGGGACTCTAGTGGTAGGACAAGGGATAATGGCTTTAAACTTAAACAGGGGAACTTTAGGTTAGATATAAGGAAGAAGTTCTTCACAGTGAGGGTGATGAGGCACTGGAATAGGTTGCCCAAGGAAGTTGCGAATGCTCCAACCCTGGAGGTGTTCAAGGCCAGGCTGGACAGAGCCTTGGGCGACATAGTTTAGTGTGTGGTGTCCCTGCTTATGGCCGGGGGGTTGGAACTAGATGATCTTAAGGTCCTTTCCAACCCTAACTATTCTATGATTCTATGAAAGAGGAGGAAGGCCATTTTTTTCTCAGAGGAAGAAATCACATACTGTTTAAACAAACACTTCCCACACACTGGAACAAGACAGCTAAAGGTACTATGAGTCTATTCCTGTGGTTTTTTTTAATGCTTCAAAATTCCTATGTCTAAGAATAAATTATTTTTCTTTTATTTCATTTTGAAGTGCATACCTACAGTTAGTTTTTGTAAAACCAGACTTTTCCCTCTTTCTTTAAAGTTTATGGAAACTACACACTCTGTGGAGCTACTTCCTTTCACCTTTTTTTTGGAGGTGTTACCATCTTAACAGGAACATCCTAACAGTGGACTTTCAGGCTGCTTTAAAAACTCATATATTAGGCTACATATTCATTTAGGGATGTCTGAAACACCATTCACTTCACTTGGTGGTCTGGACTGCATACTTTTCCACAAAAGCTCATGCAGAAGACCTTACAGAATCTCTGCAAGGCACAGGATGATTGTAATGGTGTGTATTGTCTCTGACTCATAAGCTGTACACCAACACAGTGCAAGGGTTAAGGACAAGATAAAATCACTTGCTGTTGTTTTTGTTTCCTGAGGGATTATTGTTTTTATGTTAGAAATGGAGAGTGGACTTCCTTTTGTGAGGACTGTTCCTGTGCCAGAGTTTGAAAAGATGGACTAAAAGCGTTCCTGTCAATTGTAATGCCAATTCATAGCTTTTGCCTCAAAATCTTAAATTTGGATACAAAGATCTCCGTTGTAGAAGCCCCATCTTGTGGACAACCCATCAACGACTACTTCAGCGCAACGGAGACTTAAAATATTTAGAAAATCTGAAGGTATTTGGTAGCAATAAAGTGGAAAGTCTTCATTTCGCTGGACAATGCGGAAACTTCATTCATGTGTAGAAATCAACATATGCTTTTTGAAGTCTGTTTCCACAGGTAAGAGGTGATAAACAGGGATGGAAACAAGAAAGTTGTCCCTGGAACAACTGAGCCACCTAAAACACTAACAAATCTGAATCCTGCCTTGTATTCCCAGAATAGTTTCCTTTAGCATTTCTGTAGTATAGTATAAATGAGCCTTTGGGTGGCAAAATCATATAAAGGCTGAAGTATATTCTTTGAAATTTAAGACAGAAAGAATAGCAAAGTATGCATGAGAACTGAATCTGGATACTTTGGGAATATCCTTAAGGATAGACTTGGTTTCAGCACAAAGCAATGGAAAAGGGCAACAACTCCAGACTCCCTGAGACAACATACTTGACAGAAAGTTATTAGGTAGGTAAAAAAGAGCGTGAAACAAGCCTGTGGTAAAAGCTATTTTCAGATTTCACTATGACATTAGTAGAATAAAATATATATTCTGTTATATAACACATGTAGAAATTCTTTCTGCCACTCTGAAGCAATTGGGTTATTATATGATAGTTTTCTATTTCTTCTATATGAAGAAAATAGAAAAATATGATAGTTTTCCATTTAATAATAAAGGGTATAATAAAGTAACCAGAAAGTGTAGCGACATCTAGGGAAAGCTTGGCAGAAGTGCCTCCATGCTAAACCATCTGTAACTCCATTTTTCGCTTTATGGGTTGGCATTTGACAGCTATACTCCGTGCAAAAAGAATAATGTCTTGAGCAGCATAACCTCTTTAGAAGCGAGCATAATGAATATGAGAACATGATCTTTATTTTAAGGTTTTAGAATGATCTCCGTAGGAGTTTTGAGGGGTGATAGTATTGAAAAGCTGCTCTTGACTGAATTTGCAAGTTAGATCTGTGTGAATTTTAAGCAGGAGATGGGTATGTGCTTAAATCCAATATCTACTCTTCAAAAGCCATCTCTGACTGAAAATGTAACCACTTTTTTTCCTGTGAAGGTAGGGTCCTCAGGGAAAGTTTGTTTGGAGTAACTAGCTTGGAGAGAATGACAAGAATAAAAAGAAATATGGTATGTGACTAGGGTGCCATACCAGCCCCTTTGTTGGGAGGGGAACAGAGGTTGCTATTCCTCCAGGCAGATGTCTGACTAATAACAGTGATTGAAAAAGAGACAAAAGTTCATGATCTGGACATTACAAAGCCAGGAAAGAATTTCCTAGTTCTTATCAGGAGGAGTCTGGATGAAATCTTCATTTTAAAGCCATATCAGGTACAATATATTTTAATACCTAAAAATTACATCTAAAAGTGAGTGTACATCTGCCATTTTACCATTTAGGTTAAAATAACTGTTTAATTCATATTGAATCTGAAGACTTAGCTTTTCATCCTTCAGTAATCTGGGAATTTCATAACCACAAGTTATTCATAACATAAATAGATGTAAAAAAGTCACGGTTTTTAATCAATTAACAGATAAAACTATAAATGCACATTACCAGCATATTATTAAAAGATTCTCAGAAAAGTCTGTGGATGCTTAGGAGTTCCTCACTGACTCCTTTTGTTTCTCATAGCAATCCAAAGAAATAGAATTCTATATTTTGGCCAAGGGCATCTTTGAGGAATTGTCCAAGCCAGGCCAAAACCTTTGCGAAAGATGCATCTTCTCAATTTTGACATCAGTCTGCTCCTTAAGGAAGGGAATAGTAAGACTTCAGCAATATACAGGACTAAATCTTTTACCTGAGAGCAAATTCTGCTGGAACCAGCGTGTGCCATAAAAATAAAAATCTTAGTGTGAAATGAAGTCATGAAAGGAGCTTTGTGGCTCCTTTCTGTAGAAGGTGTTTCTTCCTCAAGAGACAGGGAACAGCAGATGCTAGTTTGACCCTCAAGGGAGGAGCATATGAAGTGTGAACAGCTACTTAAAATTCCCTGCACTTAAGTAATGGAGCATGAACAATTCAACAAGAGGAATACAGACATACTGGTATGGTGTGAAATCTAGAGAAGAAGCTGTAGCCTAGGAAAAGAAAATGAGTATTTAAAGCTCATAATAAAAGGGTGCTGGAAAACAAGAATTTACTCCAGAGGTGTCCACGGAAGGAGTAATGATTGCTCAGAATCCCAGCTCCACCAAGTACATTCATCGTAGTAGAGAGAAAGGAAAACCCCTGGTATAAAGGACAGACTGTGTCCTTACTCTGAGCAGAAGGCTCTAGGGAAACCTGGTGTTGGTGAAAGCAGATGTCCGTGAAGGAGTCTAACACATGGGCAAGCATTCAGTGGTACTTTTCATACTGGATTGTATTAGAAATTATAGTTGGTTGTATATGCTCATATGAGAGGAAGGAAACTGATGGCATCAAGACACTGAAGAGTAACCTGCTGTACATTCCCCTGTTAATATGTATGATAAAACATTCAGATGCAGTGTGTCATAAACAGAGGGTTAATTGCTAAAGTTGCAGAGTAATGCACATCTCTTGTGCTAATAGATTTTTATCAAGAAAATACAGCAGGACGGGAAGCTCAGAGTTTAAGTGTAAACTTGCAGTAATCCACTGCAGAAGAGCTGTGTAGGTGTATAAAATTGATTTGAAAGGGAATGAAGGGGGGTGAATTGCTATTTTTTAAAGGTAGAAAATCAGTGCACAGGTAGGTCATGTGTACTAAGCACTTGAAAACAAGTCTTCATCCTTCTTTACTATGCATAAATGTTTTCTTTGGTCACTTCTAGCCTTTCTACTATTAAATCTTTGCATATTAAATTTGATATTTATAATAAAATTGCATATTTATTGATATACAAATGTTAGGAGACGTAATAATACAGATATATGAAGCAATTTAGCATTAAAAAAGATTTTCAATGGGCATTTGAAAGCAAGGCTTGATGTATTATGTTGCTACAAAATTCAATATATGCAGTTGAACTCTGAGCATTTGTGTTCATAATGTATGAAAGGGTTCTCTTAAAACTGTGTCTTCATTATACCATTATGCCATTGGTATGTAATTTTAACATAGTACTTTATGTCTGATTTTCAGCAGTGTAGGTTTTTGCAGCTAGGTGGGTTATGCTTTGAGCAGATTCTTCTTTTTGTTCAAAAGGAGGAAAGCTTTTGCTCTACCTCTTTATAAACTCACCAGAGCCAATCCTTCATGTTTTATTGACCGGACAGTCTTTTGTCTTGCAATTAATTTCTGCAATACAGTGAACTGCAATATTTCTGCAATGCGGTAGAAACTATTAACAATACTGATGTTACTGTAATATTTACCAGAATAATTATTTAAAGTACACAGTTCATTACTTACATTTTCATGTCTGTGTGGTACACGTATCAGCCTGTTCCACTACTCTGCACCTGTACTGTCTCTGCCTTCTGTCCATTCCTCTTCCAGCCCTGTCCCTTTCTCTGGAGCTGTATTGGTGCCATGTTGCCATGACCCCACTGCTGCTTCCATTAGTCACCGCCATAGGAACCACATCCCCAGAGACAGATCCTGGTCCTTATGCAAAAACAGATCAGCAAGGTAAGAAGAAAAAGCCCCTGCCATCACCAAAGACAGCTTGAAATTCTTCCAAGCCTTGTCCAAAAAGTTCAATAGTTCTTGTAGTAAGACACTTTTTCTGGTATTAATGTCATGAACATTTTAAAATGGCATCAGCCATTAATTACTGTCACAGCTTTTGACTCTCTGTTTCTGTTTCAAATTTTCCCCAGTTCAATCAGAACCGAAAGTTAATGCCCGTTGGCTAATTTCCAGTGCATGCCTCCACAGAACAACTGTTGCCTTTAACTGGTGGAGAGATCAAGGCTTGAACTGACAAAAGACATCTGTATTTTGGAAAACAAATTAATGTTTATGTTTTAATTTATAAGTTCCTGGCTCTTTTATGGTTCCTGTTTTTCAAGTAATGTCTCTTTGGATCCCTAGCTGATGGAGAGTCAAAATGGAAAGGGCCCATGAGAGAATTATCACAATTCAACATCTGGTCTGCATTGGAAAGTGTGGAGAAAGAAAAGAGTGGAGAAAGATATTCAACATCTCTGAGACCGAGAGCAGCTATGAGGCACGTTGAAAGTCTGTGGAAAATCATGGAGGTTGTGGCCACCTGGGTCAATCTAGTGTTGTTTTGGGAAGAGCTACTCAGCTTTCTAGCATCTGGATTTTAATCTCACTTCAGCACAGATATGCGAGAGCTGGGAGTGGTATGAAAGGTGTTTGCTTTTCATAATGTTAATCTGAATCCCAGCATTGTCCTAATTGTATTGTGGGGTTTTGCCAGTCTCCCAGTTTTCTTTTGAGCATGTTAGCTAGGAGTCAAAGGCTTTCTCAGGGCTTTTGGCATAGCTTTATAGGAAAAAGGATGGAAAGGACTTTGTGTATTTTTGGAAGAATATTTTGCATCCTGCTTTAAACTATTCCAGAAGGTTAAAGGACATTAGCTACACTGCATGTTGGCTCGGGTACTGGTATGTCACTAATGGCAAGTTTTGCTTTGTCTAATTGTTCGGGTTTCTGCAGTCACAGACTATGAGAAATGCAAAGCAATCATGGACCAACCCAGGCAGTAAGGTTACCCCTGGATTCAGAGGGAACAAACTCCTTCCACCACATGAAACTTTGGTCCTTTAAGTCATCATAGCTCATGCAGAACATAAACAATTTGACACGTATAACAAGAAACACTGCAAATTGTTTTCCAAACAGGCATATACTGCAGATGGAAGAACTGATGAAAATTGTTTATAAATGAGGAACTAAATGTAGATTTTTCAAGAACAAGGTTGCTCTCTTCCTTGCCAAGACAAACAAATCTGATAGAACATCTCATTGCTTTAGGCTGCCCGAGGACCCAGTGGAAAGTCTATGGACCTTTCTCCACAGTAAATTTGTGTGTTGTCAGTACATAAGTGTATTGTCCACAGTTGCACTGTGGCAGCTGCAGAGGAAGTGGAAGGTTCTCAGGAATACATGAGGGAGAACTAGATTTTTGGCTCCTAACAGCGTGGATGGCTTTTGGAAACTACAAGTTTATGAGCTGGATGTTACTGCTACAAAAGGTTATCTGTGAGTTAAACATAATGGTAATTAATCTGTTATCTTTAGATCTTGACACTAACAACATGATGAAATTGAGAATTCCTGTTCTTTAGAATTGCAGTTTTCCAAGATGCCTTCATTCCTATAAAGATAGGATTGTTAGAGGTTTTCAGTGCACAGATGTTTTTACAAGGCAGTATATAGTCATCCCAAACAACTGTTTTTAATGGGCCAGTTATTTAAAAAAGCATGTAACAGAAGTATAAATACAATCCCTGATACTGACATGAAACATGTATTAGCAAAATAATATAGTTTGTATTTCCCTCATACATAGCAGGCCCTGGAAATATAAAACTAATCATGTCCTTAAAATACTGTTATATCTGTAAACATCTGGAAAAGAGGGCTAGCAGCATCCTCGGCTGCATTAGGGAAAGCATTGCCAGGAGGTCAAAGGAGGTGAATGTTCTCCTTTACCCAGCACTTGAGAGACTTCAGTGGGTGTACTGTGCCCAGTTTTGGTCTCCACACATCAAGGAAGACATGGACCTAGTGGAGTGACTGCAGGAAAGGGCCATGGAGATGGTTAAGAGACTAGAGCATCTGTGATATGGTTGCCCAAAGAGGTTGTGGAGCTGGCATCCTTAAAGATGCTCAAAACACAATTGGGCAAGCTCCTGAGCAGGGTTATTTAGGTGATTCTTACTTGAGCTGGGGGTTGAACTGGACGATCTCCAGACGCGCTTCCAACCTCAGTGGTGCTGTGAATATTTGAAGCAGTTTGCTTATGTCTGGTCAGCATTTTAGCTGGAACTTGTCTGTGTAGGAATCCTAAAGAAAGCAAAGTCTGTAACCCTAGAAATACATCCAGATGGCTGAGGCCCAGAAAAGGCATAATGGGAGCTGCTAAGTATTTTGAATGTCTCATCAGAGTGATATTTCACTTAAAAATACAAATACAGAAGTGGCTTGGGTCTTCCTATCGATGACACTGAATACCCAGTGATCATTGGTATGATCTCTTACTTCAGCTGGACTGTAAAGGGTAACAGCTTCTCTCTGAACACCTATTTTAGTTTAATCTTGCTCTGGAAAATCTTGCCATATACTTTATTCTAGAAATGAATATTTGATGCTTTATGGTGCAGAATTAATTTGTTGGTTTCTTACATGCTTTCTTTCCTTACTAGAACTGATATTAACAAACTGCAATGTATTTTGGCATACTACTTCAGTAACAGGCACATACTGTGTGTCAAGGACTTCAGAATATCATCACTTGAGAATATCAGCAAGGTAAAATCAAAATACATAATTACATTGCATATTCTATGGCACTTAGTTTCTAACTATACTTACAGCACCTTTAAAGAACAAATATTAAATTCAAAAATGGCTTTCATATTTTCATGACGCAAGTTTTATATGGAAATGCATAGTAATGTATTTTTTTAGATCAGCTGAATAGTGATAGGAAGATTTACATTTGATTTTTCATCATGAAAATGCCAAGGAACTAACTTGCAGTGTTGAGAATTCCCAGATCCTCCTTTTGAAAACTCTTTGTCTTTCATGTTGCCTCTAAGAAAAAGGGAAAGCACTGTGGAAAGCAAGATGTTGAGGGATGTTGCACAAAGAGTTAAGAAATAAATAGATCATAAAGCATTTGATTTTAGTTTTTTACACTCCAGCAAATGAAACACTGAGAAATAACCTGTTTCTTTATAATGGGTTTGGCAGACCAGGGTGTAAGTGTATAAATAACACCTGTGATAATTATTAGAAAACCTCAAATTTTGCTGTATCTGAACTCATCCTAAAACCACAAAATTAAGTCTTCAGACATAAGTAACATATGAAGGTCAAATACAGTTACTCATAAGTTGCTATCATCTGCCATCACTTTTCTATGACTTAGTGCTTTTACAGCAAATCTCCTCTGATTGCACTAAGCTCTGCGTGGGATGGGGGTTTTGGTGGGGAGAGTATTACTTTAAATTGACACCTCTAGCAGCAGTTCCTACTTCTAATGTTTTCCTTTTATACATTTATAGCCTATTATATCTACCCAAACCTGGCATAGCTCCCAGTCACCCATTTCTCAGTAATACAGGAAATTAAATCTAATGTCTAATATGCACAGAGGCTTATGCAACCTTCATTCGCTGAAAAAAGTATTAAATAACTTAATAATATTACCTTGTCTTTTGATAGCTAGAGAGTAGTGCACTTTGTTTTTCTGGAGACTAAATAGGTTCTGCATTTGGACTAGAGGAGGCTGGGTTTATCCATCCTTTTCTGCAAGTTTTATGAATGTCACCTCAATATTACTCTGTTGTTGAAGGACTCCCTGAAACTTTCCTATCTAAGATTTGGTGCCCTTCTCCACTTCTCCCTGTGGTAGGAACCCAGTCTGTTCCCTGATGCAAGGCTTGTGTACCCCGTATTCTTCCCCGGGGGGTGCTGACTGCTCTCAATCATTCTTCCCCTCAGGATTTTCTCCAGCCTGACCAGATTTCTGCCTGCTCCATCCCATTTTCTGTTAATACCCACTGTGGTTCTGTGTTGGTGGATGCAGCATTTACATGTGCAGAAATCTGACTTGAGACCACACAGATTAGCACCATAATTTCAGGGTCTTGTCTCCTGCATATATTGGTTTAATAAATGGATTTATACTGAATAATTTTAAACTGTTACAGCCTTCTGAAACTGTTTCTGTAACACATAGAGTGACATAAGGTCACTGGTGCTGTGGAAATGGGGTTTGCAGCTGATATGTTAATTCAGCAAGAGATGAGTTCTTGCAGAACACAAAGAAAATAATTCTAATGTAGTGCCATGCTACTTCATTGACTTTCAGGAAAGAGATAATTAAAACATTCACAGGAGTTTCAGGTCTCTGGAGAAAGTACCCTTATGGAAATACAAGGTTATTTTTACCACACAGCTTATTAGCTTCTTTTCTAAAAGCAAATCAACTGAATGCGATGGACTCAAAATAACATTTTCACCTGCTCAGGAAGATGAGAGATAAGATATTTTTATAAACGAGTTCAATATAAGACTTGGCACAGTCTCTCCTGTGTCACTCACCCCACGTTTACAGTAACCACTGCTGCAATTTTCTGGAGGAAAACATCATCCAAATACATCCAGGGCCCTTAATAAGGCTGCACTAGTGCAACCGATTGCAATGGGGAACAGAATTACATTGATGGTGCCTAAGTACGAATAAGGGGTAGCAAAGGCCTAATTTTTCAGAAGCAAATAATTAAGTTAAATTGAAAATAATTTTAATAGTCAATCCTGAAGAAAAATGATTAGGAATTTAGAAGCCCTGTTTTTTTTCCAAGCAGTGCACTTATACTATGAAGACAGGCTGAGAAAGTTGGGGCTGTTCAGCCTGGAGAAGAGAAGGCTGCGTGGAGACCTCAGAGCAGCCTTTCAGTATCTGAAGGGGGCCTATAAGGATGTTGGGGAGGGACTCTTCGTTAGGGACTGTAGTGGTAGGACAAGGGGTGATGGCTTCAAACTTAAACAGGGGAAGTTCAGGTTAGGTGTAAGGAAGAAGTTCTTCACAGTGAGGGCGGTGAGGCACTGGAATAGGTTGCCCAAGGAAGTTGCGAATGCTCCAACCCTGGAGGTGTTCAAGACCAGGCTGGACAGAGCCTTGAGCGACATAGTTTAGTGTGTGGTGTCCCTGCTCATGGCAGGGGAGTTGGAACTAGATGATCTTAAGGTCTTTTCCAACCCAAACCATTCTATGATTGAGCACAGAAAGTAAAATAACTGTAATATTTACTGTATGAAGATACTAAAGGAAAACAATTTTACCAGCATAAACTGCTTCCTCTTTTTGAGATGAAGAATAAGCAAAACTTTGCATACTGAAGAATAAACAAAATAAAATTGAGTTTCTAAGAAACAATTCTAAAAAATCTCTATTATAAAAATTGGATTATAGTTTAAAAGATATTTTAGTTTGTGAGATATTAAACTGAAAAATGACATTTTACTCTATGTTCTTTCATAAAACAGGTACAATAGTGCTATTCCCAGAGGAAAGACACCAGTTCCAGCAAGAGTAGTGTCTGTTCTAGAATTAAGCATAAATTGTTCAAAATATCTACATAAACAAGAAGGTTAAAAAGCTTAATGTCAAAATAACGTTCTTGTATGTAACAACATCCATTCTGTCCAGCCTATTCTGTTTCAGATGGCCCAGGAGCACAAACAGGTATGACATCATATCATTTTACATCATTAATGGAAGTGTTTCCTTTCAAAAATACATTGTTATTTTCTGCTCAAACTTTCTTTCATTAATCCCAAAGTTATTTTGACCCTACCATCTCTGTGTATGTTCAGCTATGGTAGCTAAAGATGGTTTTCCAGTATTTTCTTGTATAGACTTTATACTGAACAATATATTTAATTGCATTATATGACATTTTAATAAACTTTCTAAAAATATACATTGATGTATATTCTGATCTTTCCTGATAATCTGTTTCAGGGTGACATTATGGAACGGACTACCTTGGTTACTTTACTTATTTTAACTCCATTCCCATAATCCACCAGAGTCTTCATTTTTCACCTGCTAACTTCTCTGAAAATGAACATTATTGTGAAAAGAGTTATTTAAGAAAGAGTAAATTTGACTGTGGATTTCATTGTCCCCAAGTTTCTTTGTTGGTGCAATACCTGTAGATTGTATTATTTTCAGCAAACAGTCTTCAGAGGCTCTGCCTATGCCTTAGCTGCACTCCTCGAACTTCTGAGACTATCAGCAGTGGGTGGCAGCAATGATGATTTAACTCCTTTACTAAAGATAGATAACTGCAAGAGTAGAGAAGGATCTAAGATGTGGAATCCATGTGAGTTACGTCACCAAAATCCAGTAAGCCACAACTCCTGGATAAGATCTGCAAACCCCAATTGAGAATGAGTTTACTTTCCTGGCTGACATTGCTCAGTGTATCATTTTAGCTTCTGTAATATTTTCTGTGCTTGGTTTCTTTCCAGAGTGATTTCGTTTACTCAAATGCTAGACCACTTCTAAGAGTTACCTTAGATGTCAAGCAAGCTTCCCTGTAGAAGTTTGTTAACTATTTATTCATTTGGTTCAGTATAGTGAACTCTGATGTTTGCTGTAACACTCCATTTCAGTTAGAAATGGCTCGAGGGCAGTGGGCAGTTGTGGAGCAAGCTCTGAGGCTGCCAGCCAAAAACTTGATTTACTGGTTATTCTTGTCATTGTAATGATTAATTGGGAAGAGTTTGCAAATGCACAAAAATTCAGAAGAAGTGAGAAGAACAAAACTTGTACAAACTTCATTTAAAAAGAGATACTAACAAAGAAAAAAAATCACTGAGACAGCTACTTAAAAGATGTTTTTCTCAGCTGAAGGCTCTGGAGTTTCTGTGCCTTGCTTTAAGTTACCTGTTTGTCAAAAAGTTAAACTAGAAATGGAAGTGCTCCACCGAGTAAAGTTTCACATACTCTGAGGAGAGTTTGGTGAGGGGCTGTGGTATGGTCAGTATTAGTTGAATAGCCTGGAGTGTTTGGGCTGCAGAGGTCCATTTGAAGAAGAGACGTGAAATGAGGGGTTTGTGCCCTGATACTGTGCCAGAGACATGGAAGCTGTTCATCCCCAACAGAGTTTATGCATGTGAGGTCCCCAGACAGAATATAGCGCAGTCAGTTGATAATCCAAGAGGGGAGGAACTGGGTCCAAGTCTTCTCCGCCACCTTCACTTTATGCTAGTGTAAATAACAAGTTGTATGCAGTAACCTTCTGAAGAGAGAGAAATAGCAAATGCAGTTCAGTGTTTAATGTTGTACTTCTCAAGCTTACTCGCATAGGCACACTTAGGATGGATATATGCTGCACACAACTTTGAGATCTCCTTCTATTTAAAACTCTGGCTCCTCTGTGCTTTTCTGATTTGCCTGTATAGCAGATAGAGTACTCAGAAATACCCTGTTACCTCACTGTGAAAGGTTTTTCTGGGTATCTAATGGGCAACAGAATGGAATTCATTGTTTTGTTTTGTTTTGTTTTTCAGCAAGCATTTAAAAGATCCACCAGTTCATCTCTATCACAGGTTATTTTTCTTGTGGCTTAGCTTGGACACTAATCTCCCTGTTGAGTTCACATTTATGGAGTAGGACCTAATATTTTCTCCCCGTGTTCAGTATTATGGTTTTGATTTTGCAAGTCTTGTTGCTTGGGATACTTGCACAAGTCATGTCTGTTTGCACAGCAACAGAACTGGGGTTCAGATGCTGCTAATTAATCAGTCAAGAAGGAACAAAAATAGTTTTGAAGGCTACTACTCTTGGCTTATGCTCAGAGGAGTTGGTAAAAACTGCAAAGACAACTGAGTACACTGCTGACAGTATTTATTATACATTTTATTTCATAAATGGATTTTTAGGAATCTTTTTTTTTTTAGTTTAGTTATTTTACTCTGCATTAGCAGTTCTTGTCTGCATACATTTGTTGTTTTTCCAAAATGCCTGCTCTGTTTTAGGTGCTTTTCTTGGCACTAGTCAACTTTTCATCCATGTAGTAATGTCCACAAGGTGGTGCCACAGCTAAAAAAGTTAGCAATAAATAACACAAATATAATTTGATAATTCTATCAGCTTTTTGTAACTGACTGAAGTATCTGCATCATCAAAGAATTAATAATTATTTTATAAACACCTGCATTTATAATGCTATCACAGGTTTGCAAGCTTTATATTGAATTACTCGTGTAAGCAGAGCTGGGTCTGTTTGCTATCTGAGCAGCAGCAACACACACGTTATAGTTCAAAATCGTGTTAAAAAATGAAGGGGCAGCTCAGGGTTAAATAGCCAGGCTGATGATGTACTAAGAACTGTATCTCTAGAGACTAAGCCCAGCAGAGCTGTGTATGTCCTAGCAGAGTTACCAGTGCAAAAACTTTGCCCCACAAATGTGTCTTCTCCTGGACAGCACAAGGAGATGTATGTCAGGATTGCTTCAGCAGTACCACAGGAGTCAGCCTGAATCTGGACAAGCAGAATAGTTCATCCTCAGCTTCAGCTAAGTCAGCTTCCGTGCAGTCACCCAAGTGTGACTATGGCATGTAGTAGCCTCGGAGTTTTTTCTACAGCCAGGAATAGCCAGAGTCCTCATTACCCTGTCATACAATAATGCACAGTTGACTATTAATTCCAGAGTGCTTACAGAGGGACCTGATATGAGAGCAGTTGGATTGGTATATACAAGTAAGTTTTGGTGGTTGTCTTTTTTTCTTCAATCTTGGTTAAAAAGACAGCCACCCCAACCTGCATTTAGTTCAGGTGATCAAGTGTATGAGCCTTTTTCTACATAAGATCAGACTAGAGAAAGTAAAAGGCAGTAACAGGGAATGTAAAATGAGTACACGAGTTAACTACTCACTACTGAAAAGACAACAAAACTTACTGGATAAAGTTCTTTGTATGGATCTGAATGGCTATACTGTTTTATAGCAGATTTGCATGTCCCAGGAGAGCTGAAGTGCAGAGGTGCTTGGTCATTCCTCTCAGCACCTGTCTGTTCCGTTCTTCAGCTACCCTTGGCCACATGGCCATGGTTGCTTCTTGCTCCTCTCAATGACCTCTGTGATGCAGGTATGCATGCTAACACAGTAAATATTTTCCGTGACCTTCTGCAATGGATAGATTAAGTTTGAGTCATTTATTTATCACATTATTTCGTACCAAAAGCAGCAAGAAAAAGAAGATAATTTAAAATACCTTTCAAGCAAGCACTGCGTTCATTGTTGCTTCCTGCTAGAATCTCTTTTTGATATGGTAGACCTGTATCAGAAAAATAAAATTAACAGGTGTTGCATAATATATTTCCTCTAAATTGCTATGTTATTATTCTAAAACACACTAGAATTCTGCTGGCTTGTAAAGGATTCAGTGGAAATTATATCTACTCATTAAAGATGGTCTGTCCCCCAGCTATAAAGCAGAATGAGAGGTTTATTGGCTCCAATTCTTAAAGTTATCGAATAGCACAACTGCCACCTCTTTCTTTTTAAGGATCATATTTTTAAATTGTATTTTAAAGTGGTTTATGGTTTTTTTAATTTTTTTATTGGTTTTAGTATCCATTTAGAAAAGTCAGAATCACAGAACTAACTGAAAGAACAAAGACACTGAACAGGTCACCTAGATTTTTATTTCTGAGTCAGTTACTCCAGTTAGTTTGAACTAACTAAATCATGACAGTGACATTTGGTCAGAGTACTCCTGTAAGATTGTTCTGAGTGTGTGGCTGCAATGTGTGTTGTAATTAAAATTGCATGTTTCTGGTTTAGTTTGGACTTCGCTTTTTCTCTGACTTCATAAATTACTTTCAAAAATGTGTATTTTGCACATATTTTACACAGAGACGAAACAACGCTCTGTTCTAAAGGGAATGGCAGAGCATCTGAGACCATACATTTAACTCTTCACTGTATGTAAAACACAGGCATTATTTTAGTAATTTAACAACCAAGATGAAATCCTGAACATTTGCCCTTGCAATATTTGCAGTGATTTTGGGTTCTTGTTGGAAATCCCTTAAGTGTTTTTAAAACAGCAAAACTGTTTTTCCTTTAGGTCTGGTTTTCTGGTTTCCCATTTAGGTAGTCATGAACAAAACACGCTTTAGCTCTATGTCTATACCTAAATGTACATTTAGATCCCTTTAAATATTAGGAGGTAGCTTTCAGTGTTCTAAGTTAGGAGTGAGTCTGAGCACGGCTCAGAAATCATCCTGCAGATGCACAGTATTAACCGGAAACAATTTAGAATGGCAGTGGTATCCTGCAGGATGTGTGCAACTCGTTCAGCTATGTGTTGATTTACACAGGACTACATTATAGATTATACATTCTGGTAGTTGTGGTATTGTTATTGCCAGGCTATATCTAAGCACAGGAAATACATATAAGCACATTTGAAGTGATAACATCCACTTCTGTTTAAAAAGTAATATTTTATTCTTGTCAAAAACCTCACACATAATACGGCATTTGCAAGAGAAAATAGACAATTTCCAAATTAGTACTTAGCAAGACTTTTAGGGAAAAAGCTGATTCATTATGGGAGGCCCAAAACCAGCATTTGCAAATGAATCCACAAACTTTTCTTCTTAATTGCTTTTTAAAATGGGGTTTTTTTAGTATGGACTGTAATCCAAGATCAGAAGGAGACAATACATTTCCATCTGAAAACATAAGAAAGATTGAAATAAATGTTTAGGGTGTCACCAAAACCACAGTACAAGTTTCTATTAAGGAGAATGAGTAATACCATTCTAGCTATTAGAATGCTGTGAGTGGATAGTAATTCCATCTAACTGGTAGGGCAGATTATGTGTTCTGCAAGAAAATGACCCCATCTAAAATCTTGCCCTTTTTCTTCAGCTCAGTAGGAAAGCCTATGCACCATACCCATTCACCTGAAGTCCCTCTGTGCTTGCTTGTCTAATATTAGGATTCAGGAACATTCAACATCCCCAACCCTGTCTTGAAATTCAGGAACAGATTGAATTGAACATGGGCATTGGTTCCTGCTACTGCTCCCAGGATGCAGGATTTGGGTTCATCCTCAGATCTGCAGCTGAAGATAGCATACAGTGAGGCCCCTCTTAGAGCCCCTCTCACCATGTCGTTGTAACAGTGTAGGCTTCAGACCTATCTATGCACTTAGGAAAATGACTGATCAAGTCAAAAGTCTCCCAGGTTTCCCCCTGGAAGGGGGTATGGATCTCTCCAGAAGAATGACAGACTATCCATCAGGTTTTGTATGACAACCTCTTTTCCACAGGCAACACTAACTGACAAAACATAGTTAACACATTATGCATGCTATGCCTGTTTCTTAGTTTGTTTCACCAGGGAAAATAGATTAAAATTGGTATAAAGTTTCCCTCTTGTTCCTCCCAACAATAGAAAATTACCAGGGAGAGAAAATAAGACAAAGATTTAACTTTATGGAATAATTAGAGGAGAACATATGATGTTCTCTCAAAAGGCCTTCCAGCTAAACTTCTTTTTTTTTCTTTAACATTGTGAAACATTCTTGTCTGTATTAATACATGAGAAAAGTAACAGTAGAACTGTGAAACCGATTAATACATCCAAAAAATACAACCCCCTGGGCCATAGCTAAATCTGTATCCATACTGCAGTATGATGGCAATTGTATCGCAGGGTAAAATCAGAATTAGAGTTGGTGCTGGTTGATACTTTTCCTGTTCATAATCCTGGAGCTTGTAGTACTGTTGCAGATCAATAATACCATGTTACACTGTGTAAAGTGATTTGCTGAAATGATAGTTATGAGTGAGGTTCTAAACAGACACTGCAACATGCAATAAAGGATTGACCCACTAAGAGATCTAATGGTGATGTGATAAACATATACATAAAATAGCCCAGAGCCTAATGATTTGCTTCACAATTTCATGAAAAACTTTTTATTGTTGGTTTGGGGTTTTTTTTAATCTTTATTATTTAACATTAAGAATACATTTGTCTTTATGAATTCATAAATGCTCCTGGTGTGACATTTTTGTGCTGACAGTCAAACTAACACTGAACAGAACTTTAGTTCTGTCAGATCTCATATTAGCCAAACTCTGAAATAATAAGGTGGCTCTAAGTTAATATTAATATCCCTTTGTTTGGGGAGGGCTTATTATAGAATTCTTTTGGAAGTGTCATTTGCTTAGGTAAGCTTTCATTTAGAATAGAATATGAAAATACATTTGATTTTAAGTGTAATCTTCAGTATTTTCCTGAATGGGAATCTCTGTGCCTAGTTTAAACTTGTAACATCCTGTTTAACAAAGGAGCAGCTTCAATAGTACTTACAGTACTTAATGTTATGCAAGTTTTCAAAGTTTGTTGCTGGAATTGGGGCTTTAAAAGCAAAGGTCAGGTAAAGATCCTGTCTTGGAACACACTTGGATATGAGCCCCATGTTTATTTTTCTTCGTAAGTCTACTTATGTAATGGACCAGTGATAACTTTAATATCATTATATTTGTATTTGTGTGAGTAGCAGGAAAAAACCAAGTATCTGTATTCTGTTGAACAGCACTCCTAACATGGCTGCAGCATGTGTGATTCTTTCTGCAGTACACTCAGATGGTGGCTTTCGTTAAGAGATGTTGCCTGCAAAAATCTCTCACGATTTCAAAAAGGGATTCTAGTGTCTGCCTATTTCACATGGGAAATACATTTCATCACTCTTTTACATGACATCAAAATAATTGTGTCCTTCCTTAATTATGACTATAGAGGATCAATTACAATGGAAATTAAAATACCAGACTCTGCATGCCGTACAATTTGTAATTAGCTCGAGATATCCAGGGGAAATTCTGTAAGTTACTTTAGTCTTTTGGTTTTGTCTCAAATCTGTCTGATTTTGAGTTTATAAGAGCAACTTGTCTCTGAATTTTTAGTGGAAATGTGTATGTTTTCATTGAATTGCTCTAATGAGTCCTCATCGTTAAAATCCTCTTGAGTTCTGTCACTTGCAAGGAACCATGTGGAGCCCTGGAGTCCTTGTGGCTGTTGGGTAACTCAGAAGCTTCCTCACCTTGCTTGAGCAGTATGACATAACCCTTCAACACCTGAAATATCTTTAGGACTTAAATATTTGGTTTAGATACCTAAAAGATAAGAGTTTCTTAAGCATTAGAAAGCACAGAGTTAAAGATCAGATTGAGCCATGCCACTTGCATTTACTTCTCTAACAAAGCTGTCAGGATGCTGACCAGCTAGCCTGACAGATGTGCTCTTCCATATTTTGGGTAAGTAATTGACTGTGCCTGGGATCTACTGTATAAGTTATGTCTGAACCCATTTGCAGTTACTTTAGGTGACACAATAAAGCAGTCAGCATAAACTGAGAAAACTTTGTCAGTACTTTGTCAGCATGCCAGAAAAAATTCCTTGAGATTCAGAGCCTAAGGTGTAATTTCAATTAATTGTCAGGATGCTGAATATTATAATTCATAATTATATATTATATATGCATATATATTAATTATAAGTGAATATTGTAATTCATTATTACAATATTATAATTATACTGAATAATGTAATTCACTCTAAGGCTCATATTAACCCAAAACACTGTCAGCTAGCATCAATGCAGGCAAAATTGTGTTTCTTGCTATATAGAAGCCCATCTAAATATAATCCAGTTTGCTCTTCTGTCTCTGAATTCGGTCTGCAAGGACAACAGGAACAGAGGCTGCAGATGGCCTGGGATTCCCTTGCATTTGACTGTGTGTCAGCAGCCTGATCTAATTAGTCAAGCCTGTTTTTCCACAAAATGAAATTATTATAGACAACAATATGATGGATTGAAAACTTCTCAAAGTTGTTAAATTATATCTAGTTTTGCAAAGGAACTGTATCAAGCAGATACTGAGCGAGGCAATGAAGCCCAGTGGGCAGAGTGCTGGACAGGGATTGAGAAATCTGGGTTCTTTTCCAAACTCGCCTGACTTTTAAATGACCTTGAGCTGTCACTTCGCTGTGCTTCAGTTTCACTGTCTGTATGTGGAGGATAATAATCCACCCTAGTGATTTTACATTTACTGAAGAAAGGATCTGTATCAACATTAGGTATTCTAAATGCAGCTCTGGTTAAGGATGGGCAGGATTCGGTCAATACCTCATGTATTCCAGAATATTTGGGAAACTTTGGTTACTAGATTTCTTGCTTTCAGTTGTCTCTCAAAACACATTTTCATGCTAAAGGTCTTTCTTATCTTTCAGACCATTACAGAATATCTTCAGAACTTTTCATATTAGTTGCTGCATTAATACTCACAATTCTTACTGATGTTACTGGGAATTGCAAAGTGCCTCTTAAGATCACAGAAATGATAAGTTAACATAGATAATGCATTTTTAACCAAGATAAAAGTGTTTTGCAATATTACACTTTACCTATGTGGGTGACATTTTTATCAGTTAGTTTATGTTCTGACACATTTTAATTGGACTTCCAGTTTGAAACAATCAGTTTTAAGCTAAAAAAATATGTGGTTTTTTTAAATTGTATCTTGATTTTACACATTTTGTATTAATATACAACTACAAGCTCTGTGCACAAAAAGAACAGTCTACTTTCAAAACTGTTGAATGCTTTGACCTCAAGGGCATAGAAACTGTTGACTCATTGTTTTTACTGCATATAATATTAGTCCTTTGTCACATCCAGGGAATGACATCATCTTCTTCATTGTTAGCAGCAGGTTTGAATAATAGAAAAAGTGCAGCATTAGTTGTCTCTTCTATTTGCTCTTAATAAATGGATGGATATCTGGTACCAAGATTCAGATTAGGATTTTTGAGTAACATTTAGAACAAGTTTGTGTCTAGTCCCTGCAAGGAGCTTTGCTCCTGCCCATCGTCTGCAGGGCAGGCAGGCTGGCAGGAGCACAGAGCCTGCAGGGTGCGTGTCACTGATGGTGCTGGCTTCTCTAAAGCAATAAGGGGAGACAGGAAAGGAAGAGACAAGGCACAGAGTGAAACAGATCTTTTCTTCAAGGTCACTTTAGTAAAAGGAATCCCTGAACTTATGGGAATTGTATTTCTTTGGAATCTAAAACTGTGAGAGGTAATTCTCTGAAAATAAGTAATCTCTAGGACATGCTAGCAAAATAGGAGTTTATCATCTTTAAAATGCACTGGGATAAGTGTTTTATCCATTCCAAATTTGTATTCGTGTCTATTAGTCTTCTGCTCTCTATAACTAAAATGTCTATGCCCTATTCTCAAAGAGTAATTTCCTATTAGAAGTATCTGCTTAGGCCTGCCTGCTTCTTGAAAGGAGGGTGCATTGTTAGATGTAGTGATCAGAATAATGGAGGATTTCTTTGGGGTGATATGCCACCTTCTTCTACAGGGTTCTGCACAATTCTTTCATGGCAAGGAAAATTTTAAGTGTTGCTTCCTGAAAAATAACTATTCCCAATGAAACAGACTTTACTCTGGGAGAGATTCCTTGGGAGTCTGATAAAATGCCAACTCCTAAGCTGTCTCTATTATCCACTGCCTTTAAGTTTTCCCAGAGAAAACAAGATGTATTTAACCATAAAATTTTCCCTTTGTGGTCCCCAAAAGATTTTACAATGAATAGAAGTTCCTGTGTGGATAGACTGAAGCAAACTGGATTTTGAAAAGCTGTGAGAGAAGAACCCAGGCAGCAGGCTGGGAAAGTTGGAGGCAATGGGTTAAGGATCCAGGATTGCTTAATTGCGGAGGCCCGCATACCAAGAGTGGACTCAGGCAAGGGGTACACACATGGAAATACTTCCTAGAATGCCAGGGCTAAAAAGAAAACAAGCCACGCTGTAAAGGATCAAATTCAGACCCACTGACTTAGAAGCAACAGGGACCTAATGGATTGGACTTTTCACAACAAGCTTATCTGTACTCATGCAGGTAGAGACAGGTTTGAGCAGGTGCATCTGTCCCAGTTCCTATCCCAGACATATATTCCAGCTTTCAGAGTTATCTCTTATGAGAAGTAGGAAAAGTTATACTTCTTTCTTTATGTTTCATATGCTTTTGCCATATGAAGCCTGACTTCTTTCCTGCTCCAGCCTACAATTCCTCTTCAGTCCACATTTCCAAAAAATCTCAAGTAGCAGGAATTCTGGTGAGGCTAAATCACTCCATTTTCCCCTACCCTGGTTAGAAGAGGCTTTACTTGGACAAAAGCAATAAGGCCAGCCATTTCCTTTCATCCCTTAAATATTACTGGCCACCTCTAAAGAACTTGGTTTCTCTTTTATGTCACCTTCCGACAACTCATCTGAGTTAAACAGGCTGCCATGGCCAAGTTAAATGCTTGGGAAACAGACCATACAATTAATTTGCAGTAGTAAGTTGCCTCAGCATCATTTCTCTTCCTCTCGAGGGGAATGCTGGCTCAAGCAAAAGAAAAGATTAATGTAATAATAGTATTCCAAAGACATCCTGTGAATTGTCTTGAGCTCAGATGGGTTTTTGCTATTCTTCTGTTGTACAAAGCCAGCAAGCAGTGTGAAATTCAGGATATTCTTCCCACCACAAATGTATAGACTTCAGTGCTACAGCATAATCTCTGCCTTTCTGTAAAGTGGATGAGAATATGGTGTGACAGAGTTTTGCTTTTGTTTTCATAGGTGATCTCAAATTCATCTCATTTATGAATAACAGCACTTACTTAGGCACATCAGCAACTTTAATAAAGAAAATAAAGGTGTGTGAACAAAAGGAAAAATACAAGCAAAATAACTGAAAATTTTGGAAAAAGAAGGGAATGGGTTTTTTACTCTGAATATGCCAGTGAGGTTTCCCATGTTGGTTTAGGGACAGAAAAGACTTGAGGTTTTAAATTCAGCCAAAATGGAAGCTTTCATTTATAGCTACACTTGCAATGTTGACCTTGAATATCACATTCAGTGACAGCAAATCTCATACAAGAAGTGAATGTATGCAATAAAACTCAGGAATATTCACAAATGCCTGAGTGAAGCACAGCTTACAGAGAAATTAGCTGTAACAGGAGTCTGTAATTCTCTGTTTGCTCTAAAATGTCCTTTCCTCAAAATAGACAAAGTCTTGACTTAAGGCATTTTAGCTTCTATGAAAATAGACACGAAATGCATAGGAAAACAGAGGATGTTATTTGCTTCAGTTCATGTAAACTGATCAGGCTGAATGATGAGAGACTCTTCCTGTAATTCGGAGCACTACTGAATACTATGCATGAAACAGTTCCTCCCCTCATAAACAACTCGAGCTTTGCATATGTACCAGTGTAGAAAAATAAGCATTGACTTATTCACAAATTACTTTTTGGGCGCTGGATTCCCAGAAGTGTGTTTGTATAACAGCATCCAGAAGCAAATGAATGTGTTGATAACTTCATCGGTTTTTCTTTCATTTTATGACCTTAAAGACACCTTGATCTTAAAAAAACCCCAAATATGTTTGTCATTTTCAAAAGCAGAACTTTTATCTCAGCTCTGATGCTCACTTCCTTCTTTTAATACAGATTTTGGACATGGATTCTATGTGCCCTATTTCATTTTCTTTCAGACTGCCTATTAAGATGTTTCTTAATATTTTATCAAACAAACAGGTTCCCTACAAGAGGCTGGTTTGTTCTCTTGCTTTTATTATTTGTGTATCTTCCCAAAATGCAGCATTTTGAATGTGGTACAGTTTTTCCACACATCAAATATGGAATTTTTTATCCTGTCATTCTGCAGAACAATAAGGAGAGAGAATAAATCAGATGTTTTCTCTGATTGTACCTCAGTCAGTTTCTCTGTGTTCTCAAAAAGAACAGTGTGGAGCTTCACGTGCTCCATAAAAAGCAGTTTTAGCTTTGAAAATATTTTAAAGACATCTCAGGAAAGCCAGACCCAACACTAAGAGTGGAGTTCTACTCATCTTAAAAAAAACCCTCATATTGCTTGACCATAGTCATATCTGACCATTTAGGATATCCTAGTATCTAATCTCCATTACATGAGTTGGGAAAACCTTATTAGTAGGAGCCAAAATGTGGGCAGAATTTCACCCATCACATTACTTCCTATCACTCTCTATCACTGTCAGGAGTGGATGATGAAAACTGTCTGCAATTATGCTTTTGGATACACCTTGGTATGTGGCAGCCTAGGAAATACTGACACCGTGTGTGAGTTAGGTACTAATCAGGGTGAGAGGGATCTGGGAACCTTCACACTGGGGAGTTTTGCTGTCTTCGAAGTATAAACTGAAATCAATAATGTTAGAGATAACTTCATGGTGGCTGTGGAAGTCTAAAGGTTGTGGTAGGGCTTATGTCTTTTAATAGACAAATTAGGAAATGCAGACAAGGGTTTGGGCAGACAAGAAAGTATGTTGCTCTCCTTGTATGGTGCTCTTGCTATAGGCAGAGGATGTTGCAGATTTGTTATGAACGTTAAGCAATCCAAGAAAACAATAGGACTGTGAAAATCCGAAAGTTAGACTTTAATTATTTTCCATCTCCTTTATTACCTTCTCAAATTAGGCTTTAAGGATCCAGAGCCTAGACCTCTGGGAAAGCTCCTCAGCCTCTGGGGAGAAGTCTGAGGAAGATGTCCTTCACAGTAATTTACCATTTAGTTTCCTCAATATGGTAGAAGCTAGATAGAGCTCTTCTGGCTCCTCTCAGTCCTCCACAGATGCCTCCCATTTATCACAGGCACCTAAAAACAAGTAACCCTTTTTGAAACATGTGAAATACTTCTCAGTGCTCCAAGATAGCTGGTATTCATATTATTTAAGATATGTACCCAAACCGATGTATCTCTTTCGGTGCCTCCAGTGCAAAGTTATTCCATTGTCAGGAAAAAATCGGATTCCATTGTGTGTTTCATATGGTGCTGTTATGAAAACACTATATTAAACTCAAATACTTCAATTGTACCATTAGATGGTGTCATTATGTGGCTTGCTAATTGATAGGTTTTTCAAATGGACATTGTAATTTAGGACTTCTTAGAAGCATCCAGAGGAAGAGTTTCCAATCTTCAGAGGGGTAAAACTGGGTGTTAGGAAGGAAAAGCTTTTACTGGGAATATTTCCTAATGCATGTCACTGAAAAATCGTTACATAACTGCCGTGTGCATTCCAGGACTTGGGGCAGTCTATTTTTAATACCTGGTATGAAAGAACTTCCTGCTACTTTTTCTCTTTGAAGGCAGTTTGTGGTTCATTAGATCATGTTGTCAGGACAATTTTCCTGCTATCCTTAAACCTCACTTTATTTCCATCTAGAAAGAAAAAAAAAGGTAAAACTGTATCAAATGGAAGAAGGTGCTGAGCACAAAGTACCATGAAGAGTGAGGTATGTTATGTAAATGTTGCAGTGGTCCCAGAAGTAAGCACAGCCAGCTCAGGTTTAATATTAAACCTGAAAAGAAATCTAAACATGTTAAACACACACACTTTGAAGAAAAGCAAAAGAAGTTTTATGCCAACCAGCAGCACCTAAGCAAGAGTTTTCAACCTGGTGTTTATGAAGATGGTTGCTGGGGGGGGGGGAGGTTAATTAGTTTTAATTTCATACTTCTCTTCATGCAGTGTTATCACAGGCCACCATTTTGATTGTAATCTATATAGTCATGGTCATTAACATAAACCATTTTGCTTAAATGCAGCCAAACTTCTTATACTGCACAGAAAGTTTGCAGCATTAGTGTAATTTTGCTCTTAAAATCCTAGACAAGAAGAGACTGCTAGAGGTGAAGTGGCCAGAGGGACCATCATTTTCACCTCGTCTGACTTCCTGCAAAATAAAGGCCACAGGACTTCCTGAATTAAGCTCTTTTCAAGCAGGAGCATATCTTCTAGGCAAACAAGTGACAGAGAATCCATTAGATCTGCTAAAAGAATTTAAAAGTATTAATTTTATAGACAAGAAGGTAATGAATGCACTAGCAAATTAACAGGCAGGTCATTGTGTATTAGAATGGACTTGTGTGACTCTCTTCCTTTCATCCATAGCAGAGAAACAGAGTGGCAATTTCCAATGCAGAGTAGCATTCAGTGTAACTGCTGCAAGTGCTGCTGTGAACCTACTCTTGAAATCTCCAGCAGGGAGGCAGCGGAGCGTTGAAGTCAGATGACTGAAACAGGTAAGACCCTGAGCTGTGCAACCTGCTCTGACACCCATCGCCATCACGGGGAGGCTTCAGCGTACAGAGCAGCTCCCAAACACCCATAGTTTTCAGTTTGGTGTTTGGAGTAAGCAGCCAACTCTAGCAGATGGGGAGCACCTTTAGGGGCTGTTAGATTATGCTTTCCCTGGGGCTTGTGATGGTAAACTGCATTAATGAGGGTGTGGGGCGAGGGTACCTGCTTTACTCCATAGGTTCAATCCATTGGTACACACAGAACAGAGCTGGGGTATTTAAGAACCCCAGAGCTAACAGAACATTGGACTTTCCTTTCTCTTGCTTTGATGTTCTCCCATCAGAAGCAATTCCTTTCCCCCACTTCCCTCTGTGGTCTGCATAAAGCTTCATCTCCATAGAATACCTTCTCATAACTTATTTCTGTACTTCTGTAGGTCTTTCAAGTTGTTTTTGTTGCCAAAGAAACTGCCCCAGCCTTCAGTCCCAGTGTTCCCAGCCTCAGTCCCAGCTCCTCCCTCTCCCTCTTCACAGCAGAGCGCTCTGGATCATAACCTTTATTTTCAGAGGAAATGTCTTCACCCAAAGTGTGAAATCCGACTGGATTCTGCTTACTTCAACAAAGTTGTTCCTAAGAAATTCATTACAGGTCACTTAAAAATCTTCCACATTTAGGCCAGAGTCACAGAATTGCTCTGCTTAACCTTGTCCAGTGCATCATAATACCATCTTGTTTTCAGTTGCTCGTCACCGTTTGGGCTGGTATTTTCCAAGCCAAGCGTGTGCCCCAGGTTTAATTTTTGGCAGTTCCCAGCTAAACCACTGTAGTCATTTTCAAGAACAAGGTTAAAGAAATATTTTGCCCATATTAAAAAACAATAATCCAGTTGCCTCATTCAGAACCATTGCTATCCCCATTTCTCAACAGAAGGCATTTGAAATGGAACACCATCACTGGTCTGGTTTCATCCACGTACCTCTTGAGTGGCAACTTGGAATTTGGCAGCACCATTGCTGTGGTTTCACAGATGTGCATCCAAACATAACAAAGTCAGAAGGCTCCACAGCATCTCCTTTTGCACGTGATGGGTTAAGAATTGTTAGCTTTTGGCAGCTAAATTTTCCAAGGATGAGCCTGTGCTGATGGAGCCGTTCCACGTTCGGCTGCCGCATGGCGTGCAGGCACCATGTGCAGCTCTTTCACGGAGCAACCCAGTACACTCTTTGCCTGAGGCACTGGGGACCAAGCAGCCTTTCTCTGCTATATCTCCCCCTGCGTTCCTAAGAGATTAATGTCTGTGAGATCTGGGTACTCCTCCTATGTGCATCATCTCCCTTTCTTCTGTTGCTGCTGAGGCAGTGAGGAAAGGAGGATGGGTCACGAAGATGAAAGAGTTTGGGAGGAGGCTGGTAACTGGCAGGGCATGGGAGGGAGTGGAAAGCGAGAAGCAGACAGGGAGACAACTATTACTGACCAGTGCTAGGACTTCTCCTAGGACATCATACACAGAAATCAGTTGTGGAAGCAGTTCTTCATGACTAGGGGGGGGGAAAAAAGATTATACATAACTACATAATGAGATTCTGCTAGGCAGTGGGGAAAGGGATGATATATAAGGTAAGGAGGTTAATAAGCATAATGGAGATAAAGATAAGATGCCAGGGGAAATAATTAAGCAAAAAAATAGAGGGTGGATGTGCATGTGAAGGAAAGGAAACTAGGAGGTAGAAACAGAGCATGAAGAGTGGAAAAAGGCAGGAGCCATGGAATGGGTGTATAAATGAACCATGAAAGAGCAAGAGCCGGGAGTAACCTGACAAAAACACAGAGGAGAAAGAGAAGGCAGGAGCCAGGCAGAAGGAGGATTATTTAGGAGCATCAAGGGAGAGGAGGAGTGTGACTGCAGGCTGAACTCCTAAAGAATAGGCTGGAGTTTTAAGTCTGACATCAGTGCAAACTGTGATTTATCTGTAGTGGTGTAGGAGCAGGAACTGAGTATGGCTATCTATAGCTACACTTCTTTTTCTTGTTAGAGAACTTCTTCATCAAATATTCTGCATCTCTTGAGCCAGAGCTCCAGAGTTAAGGTGACCGTATGTCACCATCTGTTTACTTTTCAGACTTCCTCTGACTTTATTAACAAACATCTGAAGTGCCCGAAGTGCAATCTGCTGTCTTTTTAGCCACAGTAAAAAACATTTCTGTCAAATATGTTTGAAAATAAGTAATTCTGAACTTCTAGGCAGGGCTGGCAGCAATGCCTCTCCCTGGCAGAGTAGAGCAAAGCCCTGTGCTTAGCTTGGTGGCCTTCCACTGTGGGTGGTTGTCACCTAAGAGGGCTTGCACCATCACCACAGTAATTAGGCACACTTCATCACAGTGTGATGCCTTTGCAGTGTCATCTCCCACCAGCTAGGAGCAAGACTGCCTGGAGACATGGGATGAGAGAGGTGGAGAGGGCTGGGTGGCCTCAGTATGCCCATGGGCAGAGCAGAAATGGAGGCTGCTGAAGCAGGAGCAGGGATCTCAGCAGCTGAAGGTGTCCTGCTCATGGTGCTGCTACTGCTGCAGAGACACCAGGGTTACACTCTTCCAGTGATAAAAGTAGGGGGTAATGGTGATATTTGCCCCTAAGATGATGATTCAGCTTAAAAGCTGGAATTTCTTTAATGTATATGGTAAATGCTTCCCCACAGCCAGCATGTCTGGCCTGTTGTGTTCTCTGTCAGCTGGGAGGCAAGCTTTGCAGAGCTGAGCTGCTTTACTTTCCTTTTGAGAATGAAAGTAGCACTGCTGTCAGAAGATTAAGCTGTTGGTATATATCAGGTGATAGGAAAAATTACCCTGAAACTGCAAGTGGCTGATGTTTTATATACTTGGGAGTTGCAAGTGTTGCTTTGCTGTCTATTTATCTGTTTGTCGTCCTGATAGCTTAAAAACACAAACTACACTCCCAGTAACAAGTCCGAGGGGTAAGGCTGCTGTTACTACTTGGTTCCTCCTAAAGATTAAACAGAGCTAGAAGTTGATACATTGACCTATTGCTTCTTGAAGCAGATCTCTGCTCGAATTCTGACCTACATCCCAGCTAAAAATGTGCTCAATCTTTTCTTAATTTGTAATAGATACTTGTGTACATTTCAAAACCATCTCGCAATTTGGCAAATTAAGTTGTCTGTGGTTAGCTCTGGAATTGCAGAGATATTGCAGTGCACTGCAGCATTGCATAACGAGCTTCCCCAGACTTTGCCTTACTCGAGTGAGTAACAGTAATCCTTATCTCGAGCGAGCATCAGATTCATCCCATTTTTGAGAAAAGAATTAGTATCAAATATACGATGGGCATGTTATGCCTTGTGGCTGCAATGTTTTTTCAATTAACTTCTCTGAATATACCACAATGAAAAGTGTCAGCTTTTTGCCTCAGAGGCCTATAATTAGATTAAATGAATACAGTTAATTATCTACTACCTTCTTTACACAAAACAATATGTTTCCATAAATTAAAATGCTGGTACACGAAGGAAATTGTTCGCTCCAATATATGCATGCAGTGCTTGGATTGTGAATACTGTGAATATATGACAGGGTAGCACAGCTTTTTGTCTGCAGCCCTTATTTTACAAGAGCTAAGCCAAATTACATCTGAAAAACCCATAGACATCACACTAGCTAGAGCATATATGTTGGTGCAAGGAGATGATACCATTAAAAGTTGCAGCACTCATGAAACAAATACACTTTTCTCTTTCACTGATGTTCTCCATAAAATTCCTTGGGAGAGATTAAATGCAGCTTTGTTTGCACACCTACAGTCCCACCCTCGAGGACTATGATGTGTCCAGATATAAAGCTGCTTTTTCTAGCAGAGTGTTCTTCTCCTTACAGAAAATAATAAGAAATAATCCGTTCTGTAGGAGGTTATTTACAGTTCACAGCTCGGTTTCCAGGCCTGCTGCTATTCCAGCCAGCATGGACTGAAAATCTCCTCTGCCTGTTCTTCAGCATTACTGAATAGAAGCAAAAGTTCATGACTGATCAATACACTCCTGTCCTGGCATGCCTGATTTGGAAGTGCAGATATTCGAGTGGTGGTTGCTTCACCTCGGCAGCAACATATCTGAAGCAGAAAGCACCCTTTTTGGGTTGACAAAGCGTATCCAAATGTCCCTATTTCCATCAGAATAGATGTTAATAACTTAAGGCCTAAACATGTGATCCTCCCTCACCAGAAAATTACAGTTAACTTTAGCAGAAGCCCTCATTCCGGCCTGCACTGTACTCTGCATATCAATGTGATGTGTACCCAGAATTGCTCTTGTAGGGTCAAACCCTGAAAGGCTTCTGAATAGTCAGTGTTCCTACAGAGCATCACATTTTACTGTGGTCTGTGCTGGGTGAGTATCTTTTCCTTTAAACATTCATTAGCTCCGTGTGTAAAAGTGTTCATTAAAATATCACTGTGTTGAGAATAATCTTAATATTGAGGAGTGAAAGGGCTGCTTTGCCGTGTAAATGCTGCCCCCCGTTTCCTGCTCTCGGGGTGTAACAGGAGAAAGAAAGACCATCTTGATAGGCACTATCTGCTGAAGGAAAACTTTTCACCAGGAGCTCTGCATTGACTTTAACCTTTTACTGGCTGCACTGCGAAGCAGAAAGTTTCATTCTTCCTGCAGAGAATGAAGCTGGTTTATTTAAAATGCTCATAAACACCAGCAGCCCTCCTAATTCCTTCTGCAAATATCAGAAAGCAGTTACGGAGGGATAAAGAAATGCAACTGGAAACATGGTTCAGTGGTCTTGTACTTCCCTGAAAAGCTGATTTTGGCTGATTCAGTTGCTTTCAGAGGGAATTTACCCTTTTTGGCAGTTTGAGTTTCAGCAGTGCTGATTGGACTGACGGCCGAAAATGCATCTTGAGCTGAGGAAAGGAACTCGGGGTCCTGTGTGTGTCTCAGGCTGAATTTTGCCAGCGAGCTCTGGGTTTTGTCTTTTAGCCCCTCGGTGTCCCTGGTTTTATAGGATTCAGAAGCCATTTTAACCCTACTTTCAAACCCGAGGCATTTCATTTATGCTTTTGCAGGTGCCTTGCTCAATTCCCTGCTTTCCCCGTCTGACTTATCTTTTAGGATAAGCACTAATGAAAGTTCAAGGTTATTCTGAAGTATCCAGCACAGGAGAGTTCTCTCCCTCGTAATTCCTTAAGATGAACTTCGCACAACTATAACTGATGCTGTGCTGAAAGGTAATTCAAAGGTTCTGGGAAAAAGTATGGAATGACAAGCAGTGACCTTTAGCACTGGGAAACGTCCCTGGAGATTTGCACTTGGTGCTTCTTCAAAATGCAAAGGAGCCATCTTACCACTCAGGGCCATGGCAGAAGTTAATTCTTTTTCGAGTGGGGCTCTGTAAACCGGCTCTGCAGAGCCAGCCCTGGGACATGTGGCTGTCAGAAACATGCCGGGGGTTTACATCCCCAGCTGATTTCCTCGCCTCTGTGATACAGAAACCAAGAAGGGTGGCTTTTTATTCATTTTATTTCCCTGCTCTTTCTGCTGTCTGTCGTTTCCAGATGCACCAAAAGACGCTCAGGCTTGGGAATACACCTTGCTCCCCATATTTTTAAGGAAACCTGGGGATAAACCTGCTGCTTTTTGTCTTCTGTGTAGGAAAAGATGCTTCTGCATCTCTGAAACCTAAGGGC
>NW_009935623.1:0-204 GCF_000696875.1 Nestor notabilis | reverse complement strand
GGGGGGGGGGAGAAGCCCGGGAGCGCCGCAGCCCGGGCAGCAGCCACAGCTATGTGTTATAACCATCCCCCCGGCGAGACGCGGGTCCCTCTTCTGTGCTGTACTCACTGCGGCGGAGGGGCTGCGGAGGCATCGGGGTTACGCTGAGGAGGCTCCAGTCCGGGCTGCGGGGAGAGGGAGGGAAAAGAACAGGAGAAAGGCTGG
>NW_009935622.1:0-55464 GCF_000696875.1 Nestor notabilis | reverse complement strand
AGAAGCTGTTTTGCATGGCTGCTTCCCGTCAAGTAACAGAGGCAACTTGTTTTCTTTAGTTGTAATTGCCTCACACTGGTACTTTCTGACACAATTATGAAGGAAATATTTGTGACATGCTCTCAAGTCTTAGCTCGCATCACCCACGGTCAGAAGCGCAGAGGGTCAGCGGCCTGTGTGCAGAAAATGCTGGAAGCAACAGCCGTGGCTGCAGCTTCAGGGTTGGCACTGTTGGCCTCGCAAAGTCATAGTGGCTCGGACGGGAGCTCCCCAGCGGCAGTGCGCGCTCGCAGCCCAGAAAGCCAGCTGTGTACCGGGCTGCGCCGCCAGCAGCGTGACTAGCAGGTCAAAGGAGGTGATTCTACTCCTCTGCTTGGCTTTCATGAGGCCCCCCCTGCACTGCTGCATCCAGCTCCGGGGCCCCAACACCAGAGGGACGTGGACCTACTTGGGCGAGTCCGGAGAAGGGCCACGAAGACGCTCAGAGGGCTGGAGCAGCTCAGCTACAGGGACGGGCTGAGAGAGCTGGGCTTGTTCAGCCTGGAGAAGCCTCGGCGCCAGGGAGACCTGAGAGCAGCTTCCAGTGCCGCCAAGGGGCCTAAGGAAAGCTGGAGAGGGACTTCTTACGGGGGCATGTAGACGTACGACAAGGGGGAATGGCTTTAAACGGAAAGAAGGGAGATTTAGATTGGACACTGGGGAGATGTTCTTTACTATGAGGGTGGTGGGACACTGGCACAGGGTTCCCAGATAAGCTGTGGCTGCCCCATCCCTGGCAGTGTTCAAGGCCAGGTTGGACACAAGGGCTTGAAGCAACCTGGTCTAGTGGGAGGTGTCCCTGCCCGTGGCAGGGGTTGGAACTGGATGAGCTTTAAGGTCCCTTTCAACCCAAACCATTCTGTGATTTTGTGATTCGAAGCCAAAGTCCCCAGTTCAGGGACCCTGAACAGCAGCACTGCAGAAAATGAGCAGTATGGTAAGTGGAGCATGGGGTCAGGTTCATGAGCCACAGCATGAAGTACTGACCTGCCTCACTGTATCACAGCCCTCTGAAAGCAATACAACACGAGAATAAAACAACTTGTTTGTTTATGATGCCAGAGGACTGAGCCAGTGAGAAACAGATGAGTCTGCAGAAACCCAAGGAGTAGTTTATCAAGATAATAGACATCAAAGAAATCTTGTTCAAGTGAACTCTGCCACAGGCCAGGTACTTCCCTTGTGGTTTGAAGAGAGAGCATTTAAAGCTGCAGGGTATAGTCATGAGTGTCACATCACCACTGCTTCGTGGAGTAACACCTGGGTTTTGGAACAAAGGATATTGAAAGTTACATGTCCTTAAATGAATGGTCCTGAGTGAGAGGTAGCAGGTAATACAGCAAAAGCAGCATCTATTTCCTCCATTCAGTTTAACTACATACATTATCCAAAACTTCCAATTAGTCGCAGCAAATTTTAATCCATCACTTCTTTCCAGCTCCCCCAGGTGACATCCTTAGTGGACTAATGATAAATAGATTTGCCTTCTGGGGTTGCAGCTACTTGCAAATAGCCTGAATGGAACTAAGTAAGTATCTGCATTTGTGATAATTTACTTGTATTGATTAATATATGTATATATATATAAAGCTCCACTCTTAGAGCCTCATCCTGAGGAAACGCACCCACACATCCTCAGGAGATGTCTTTTTAGGATCAGCACCAAGCTGCAGAATCTCTAGCTCCAGCAATAATCTCCCACAGTGGCCAGTAATAGCACACATTTCATCAGCTATCATGTGTTTTTCCAGGGAGTGGCAATGTGTGATTCATTTCAAGTGTGAGTGTCTGCTAAAGCATATTTTGAGAAGTCGAGGCAGGAAGTTGCACTGAACCACATTGCCATGGAAATATTCACTGGGGAAGGAGGACACAAATAAAGCCAGTGAAACTCACTAGTCATTTTAAGGATGTTACCATCTGTTGCATGCACACCAAATAAAGAGTGCCCACACCAGGAATATTTCCATCTTTTCAAGAAAAAGCTTGAGCAGGAATCTATCCACTTGAAAGACACAAACCAACATAGGATAGTTTTCAGATGCTTCTCTAATTAGAAGAGACAGAAACATAGGTGTCTGGGTGTTAGAAAATAGTTTTGGGGCTATGCAGCAATTTACTTGGAGGCTTCAAAGACTATTATCAAAACTGGCTGCAAACAGGAGACATTTGGGATTGAACACCCACCTTGAGCCTTCAGTCTTTGTGGAAATGCTCTTCAGGTGTACTGCAGAGCCAAAACTCACGCCTTTATGGGATGCCAGCAGGGAGTATTCCTGGGAGTATCTCCAATAACACAGTATTGGAGAAATACACATCTGAGTGTTGTCTACCACACGCTCCATCTCCCGAGCATGAAGTGCATCACTTCTGCATGATAAGATCCTCTGCATTACTCCTGCGTGCAAAGATCCTCTTGCAGAAAGAGCAGAAGGAGAAAATCCGATACTTTTTACCTCTCCAACAACTTGCTCTTGGTATAGGACAAGATTTGGCTACGTCATTTAAGTAAATAAGTGAGACGATTGGCATGAGAACTTTACAGCCACGCCTTAAGACATTAGTAACTCACAGAAGTGAGTAATAACACAAAAGATAGTAGTCTGAAAGGAAAAAACGCAACACGATAGTTGTGTGTGAAATTCCTCAGGTGTAGTATTAAGGTAAGAAAACATTGAACGGGCCACCACAAGATGTCAGCATTGCAGAATGGTTATTCCTGCCAGGTACAGAAAAGGGCTTTGCATCCTGTCAGCATCTGGCATTACTGTTTTTTTGTATCATGGCATAATCTGGCCTTATTTTTTTCAGCCATTGACATAGGGCTGTAAGTCCGAAATCGGCTGCAAATGAGAGTTTCTTAAATAGCGATAGTTTTTGGTCTCATCTATCTTAAAAAGCTTTTCTAAATGCATTCACAGGGCCAATATTAACAGCAGTTCTAATGGTGCATAATACCTTGTAGCCATCAATGAGTTGTTTAGGGCTGCATCCAGCCTGGCTAGAAAGTGCTTACTGGAATTCTGCCTGTATATCGACGTGTCAGGAGGTTGTCCAGAGCTCTCTGCTGCTGCATGCCAGGATTTTTAAATTCTCACACTGGCTGGAGAGGGGTCTGCTGGCTTCAGTTCTGTGGGGGAAATGGGAAGAAAATGGGAAACTGTTTTGGGCTTCTATTTACAAAAGAAGAATACTTGGGTAGCAAATCTTTCTAAAGGTGTCCAGCAACATAAGCCAAATTACCAGCCAAAGAATGAACTTTTTTCCCCCCATTTCTTTCTGCAAGAATAAAAGATGTGAGTGGCATTTTTCTGTTTGTTTCTTTCTTTCAAATCGACTATCCAGCCTCATTTGTATTCCACATTAAAATTCATCTCCTGTTTTGCTGGGATGATCTGTAGTTTTCGCCTGTACCATTCAGTCCTTCAAAACATTTCCTGTTGCACACAACAGCTTTCTGACTCTCCTGCTGGTATGGCTGTCATCAGCCCTGCCACGGTGCCAGCAGCCAGGGACAGGCTTAGGAAACAGAGAGTGACTGTGTCCTGCTCAGGGGACACCAGGGGGAGGGTGCAGGAAGCAAGGGGGGACCCTGTGACTTCAGAGCAGTCAGAACACTGTTCTGCTGCATTTCCTTACCTGTTTATGTGAGCTGCTGTCCATTTGGCCCTTAGCAGCAGCAATGGGAAGGTGACATCTTTAACCACCAGAAGATTTTGCCTGTGAGATGAGTTTGGCCACTGTTTAGAGGCTTTTAGTGTCAGGTTCATCTCTGCTACCTTTAGGGATCAATGTGAGGAAAAAAGAGTTTACTTCTTCATCTGTAATCCCTTGGAAGGACAACCGGAGCGTGCCACACTGGGATGCAGAAGTAGGCAGATGTGTTCAGTATAACCCAGCATAGCCTGTTTGCTATAACTCAGCTAGATCTTGGTGCCTCAAGTACTGATGGGGAGAAACAGTGCCCTGTCTGCCTTCCTGTAGCATGTGTGTTGTGGCACAGTGCTCCCCTCTGTCCCTGTGAAAGCTCTCATCACTAGTGGATGTGGTTTAGGGTAGGGTAAGCTGTAACTTTCTAAAGATCTATGAAAACCTTGTGATTATTTGATGTTTTTCCCATGATTTAAAGAAAATAGTCAGAAAGGGTAAGCTGGGATCATGTTTAATCGATTGTGGCTCCCTAAGGAGTCATCTCGTGATTTCTCTAACAATAACATGGAGGACAGTTTGCATGAAGCTGCATGAACTAAGTGCTTCTAACTTTAAATTGTAGATTAGATGGCAGCCATAGAACATTATTTCTTTTACAGTAATGATGAGCGAAGACTTAGGGATAGATAATGTTTCTTGCATGTCTCGAAAGTCTTTTTCCATAGTAGCTTATTATGAACCATCTGGTCTCATTAATGTTTTATCAAAAACCAGCTGGCTGCTGTTCAGTAGCAGGCCTTCCTCATAAATTATCCAAAAGGAATGGAACAGGAATTCCAGTTGTTCAGTTCTGAAAGAGAGATGGAGCTGACCATTAGCAGGTAATCAGAACAGGACCTACAGAGTCAAATGGGTTTTTTTCAACAGAACATTACAAACAGAGGATACCTGTCACTGAGCCACCAAAAAATGAGGCCCTTCACCTTTATGTTTCTGCACACATCCACCTTTCAGAGTGTAAGCACTCTGGCAGGGTTCTTTACAATACAACTATACAGCACATGGCACTATTTAAAGTGTAGTTGCACAGTGCATAGTACTATGGGCAGCTAGGTACAACTGATTGTAAATGATTACACAATACACATTGATTTAATCAATGGTACTTCCACTCATAGTTGTTCTACAGTCACATTTTTAGATCTGTAAAGATCATAATCCTAAAGTTAGCACAGTTCATACTGATTTTGTTATTTGTAGACATCCTTAAAGTTACAGAGAATGGAAGAACTAAGAAAAGCACATCTAAAGAATATGTAGAGTTTAGGACAAAACTGGCAAAACAAGAGGAGTTAAATGGCCTGCAGGGAAAAGCCTGTGACTGAAGCTGCTAGGAGGAAAGCTGACTGTAAGAACAGTTTTCTTCCATCAGCTCCCTGTGTTTGTTCTGGTTCACACGATTCCTTTTGCATCCATGGAATGGATGTGTGTGCCCCCCAGAGTACTCACTATCCAGCTGCAGGAGCAAATGGTTTGGGCAGAAGTTTGCAAAGAATCTGCAGTGTGTGACTGCAGTTCTTCATGAGGCAGCTGGCTGGATGGTGTTTGTATTGCATGACACAGAACTGGGGCACGGCTGTAGTCAAACCTTGCAACATGTTCAGAAGCTAACATTAATATTTCATTGGATAACAACAGACACATTTTCATCTACTACATTTGTAGCAATAGCTTTATTATGATTTAAAACAATTTTTTTCTCTCCTGTTTGGTTTTTTGTGCCTCCTTTGTTTCCCAGTTGTTTTGCAACTCCTTAACCCACATTTTCATTACCTACTGTCAAGCTCGACCTCTCATTCAGAACTGAACAACTACAATTCCTGTTCCAAGGCCATTTAGAAGGGGTTTTCCAGGAGAACAGAGTAAATGCATTTTTAAGCACCCACAAAGAGACTGAGAATTTCGTCTAGAGACCTTTGAAGCAGGCTATGGCCCACAACAGTAGCACATGCATTGAGGAGAAGACCACAAGTGGCAAAGAAGCCAGAGGGTCCCGAGGACTTGTGAGGCTGCATTCCTACTACAAGGTGGCTCAGGGCAACTTCTCAAGGTCTGTGCAGCAGGAGCTGCCAGGGGCTGTCTGCACTTTCTGCTGTGGAAATGCATGCTGCAAGGGAGGACAGAAGCAAAAACCCACCCTGTTTCTCACAGGGCTGGCAGTTCCGCCCCATTGGGTACGAAAACCAAGGACCCGTGTTTCTTCCTAAAGCCATTTAAATTTTCAGCTTGCTATTGCTGCTCTCTAGTTTCAGCACTTGAAGGGTTTTCTTTGCAATGTCTTACACTGGGGGTAAGAGCATCCCTGGGTTTTCCACACTAAAGGGAAGCAGTATGAAAAGGACACAGTTCTTTTTGAAACAACGAGCAAGGGCTGTCAAGTGGCTGCAAACTGCATGGGCTCCTCATTGCATGGGAGCTCCTTTTATAATATGCAACAGTGTTGCCCCAAAAGACAGCAAGTCAGTTCTCTGTCTCTTGACAGACAAGCCTGTTCTCTGACAATTAAAAATGTATTTCATTTTCCTCTGTTATAGACTGAAAGTGGTGTTCTTGCTGCTTGTACTGCCCTTCTTTCTCTGAATGACGCACTGATTTGGGCGAGTAGCATCTATAATGGGTGATGCAAGTAACCACGTGTGGACGGATTGCTTTCTTACTGCCAGTACTACTACTTTGCAACTAGGAGACAAGAATGTGGTTTCTCCTCCAGAAGGGGTCGCAGTCAGCTTGAGCTGGGGCTTATTTGGTTCTTACTGTCTGGCCTCACCACAGCGAGGCATACATCACGGCGAGAGCAATGCAGTTTCTAAGAGAGAAGGAAGACCAGCTGTGTCCTGAGGGGAAGTGTCTGCATGAAAGGAAGTGTGAGCAACAAGTACTGGGAAAGCATGAACTGCAGTCATTCTTATAGCTAGGACCTCGTGACAGCACACTTCAATACTGAGAATCTTATTTCAACAATATATACTCTTTTCGCTCATTCCCTTCCCCCATCATTTCAAACAATTCCCATTGGTATCAAGACCAAAGCATTCACATGAGCATCAGCTTTAGGAAGCTCTGCAACTAGATAAAATACAGTGGAGCTCCTACTGTGGCCTTTCTTGCAATGTCTTTTGCAGGTCTCTTCCAGTTTCTGATATTCACAAAAGGTGAGAATATAATATCTGTAAGTAAGTTCTCTACCCTCCATCGACTTTGGCTGAAGTTTTACTCTCTCTTCAAAATGAAAGGGAACAAGTTAAGAATGGGCATCCTTTCATAACTAGAGAGCTCCGTTTGCTCTGACCGACCTGCTTGTGGTGCTCTTTCTTGAGCAAATTCCTCAGTAGGATTTTTTGCCATGAAAGGACTTAAAAATTTGGTGCACTGTTTTTGAACTTCATAAGAAAATTGATTTTCTCTTCCAAAAAAACTGTATAGGTATTATATAGCTCTAGTTGCTTTTACAAGATTGGTTTCATTGACTGAAGTGCAAGTAACAAACAGTGAATACAAGTATCTCTTGAGTTCACTGCATCTTCAGTCTGTCAATGACTGAAATAATAACAAACCTAAGAGTAAACAAAACAGTAAATCTTTCTCAGCTGTTAGACAGGTTCTCATCTATTGATAGATCTACATAATCTTCCTTGCTCTAGGCAGCAATCTAGGCATTGCACACATACCCTCATAAAACCGAAGGAGGAAAGGATTTTTCAAGGCATGCACTGCAGTAATTCAAACTAGATTTACTGCAGCCTTTTGTCATGGCTTCCTTTTTTTTTTTTTTTTTTTGTCAACATAAGTTAAAAAGTAAGAAATTTGTAATTTAGAAAAGCAGTTTTTTATTAAAGAAGTTTTGATAAAGAAAACCAATGTCAATTACGCAAAAAAGATCACATTTTCAAATTCTCTGCTCTCAGTAAAATAGCAAGTGAAACATCAGCTCAAAAAATCCTCAAAGAGAAATGGTGCCCTAACACTTAGAATGATTCCTGAAGTCTGTGAAACTACAGACAGAAACATCAGCTGATGTTCTTTCACAACATCTTGTCTCCTAGGAATTTATTATTGTTCCAATACCCTGTAAAAACTTACATATATGAGCCCACAGAGTCAAATTCACAGTTAAGTTAAGCCTCCTTTACACTCAGCTCAGTAGAGCAATGCTGATTTACCTCAAATGAGGGTTTGCACACAGCAATTTCAAATATTTCCCTTGGTACAGAGTAAGCAAAGATACAAATGCATAAGTATACAGCAGAATTGGGTAGCTGGCCAGCTTTTAACCCCATTCAAAACTCAGCATAACCCTACACATTCTTACGCATCCCCTGCATGAGAGGGTGTCTAAGTTAAAATTCAACAAATTGAGCATGGGGAGCAATGTTTGCAAGATGAAAGAAATGTAAAACAGAGGCATAAAAAAAAAGAAGGCAAAACGTGTCAGTTACTATGCAGAGTAAGCTTTGCTCAGCTGTCAGAGTTTTGCCTCATGCTGTGATGGTTTGAATCACTCTGCAGTACACAAAATGACTTTCCAATAAAGATTACTGTAAATGAACAGACAACTGACCTTAAACACAAATTGAATTCAAGGTCTATATCAGCCAAGTTTACCTGACCCTTCTGCAGGGCAGAACAGCCTGTTTTGTCTTGGTAGCACTGACCACATTGTGGGTACTTGGCATGTCATCAGCAAAAGGGGCTATCAGAAGAAATTGACTCCATATCCGTTTCTCTGGAAAAGAAGTTCCTACTGCCCTAGGTGTTTGTGATTACGGCACCAATAAGGAACACACTTTGCCATCTTCCTCTCCCTTTTACAAGTACAACAAAAAAATTACTGCTTCTGTAAACTGCTGTTTTCCCAGCAGCTTGAAGTAAATGCTAGTTATTACAGGTGCCATTTTAAGCACATTAAATCTCTATGAAATTAATCAGCAATGAAGTGATTCCCACTGACATGATGAACAAGTTCCAAAGTTCTTAACCCAATACAGAACCAAAATAGCTGGATTTCAAAAACCAGGAGCTGATTCTTGCCTGCTATAAAAACTGTTTTTCGTTCAGCCTCTATCCTTACACTGCCATTTACAACAGCTGAGGATATTTTGTGTGGTAACAGATTGATCCAATTTTCCCAGCTCTTTGTGGAACTTCCATGCTCCCTCCCACCAAATCTTTGCACACACTGAATTTAGGAAGCACTGCAAAACTGCAGTCAGGAATTACACTCACTATCCCATGTTTTTCAAGATCCTAATCCATCTGTATTGCATCTTATATACATATGGTGGGATGGTGTGACGTAGTTGAGGTCTGATTGGCAGAGCTGTCCCGAATCGCCATCTCTAAGGGAGAAAACACCACATTGATACCATTTCCTTCCAGTTACTTATTTTATCCCATAGATAAAATAAAGTTGTTTTATGGAGAACATGTGGTTTGTGCTTTCCACATTCATGCTAAAGCGTAACATTTATGCTGCACATCTGTCTACTAGAAACTGCTTTTAAGTATCAACTTCTAGCTCTAAATGAATTCCATCAGCTTACCCTTTGCCCTGCCCCATGTCTGACGTAATAGCCATGAGACAGTGCTGTACAGCGAGTGCAGGTAAACAACTGGAATATTGCACAACTCCAGGACAGACTGTAAGAGTGATGAATAAGGCTTCTAGCAAATAGAAGCTCTTTCATACTTACCATTTAGGAAAGTGTAAACTGCACAGATCACTACAGCAGCTAGGCTTAAAAAGATGAAGGAAGATGCTTACAACCCTTGGAAGAAGTCAGGGTGCTTTATGACCTTTTGCAAGTATGGTTTATTAACATCCAACTAAATTGGTTACAGAGACAAAAATAATGAATCAACTTGTGCATCAAGGTGCTCCAACATTGTTACAGGTTTTTGGAGTAAAAGCAGAAAACAGGAACCATCCTGACTACAGAAAGTTTTCTCAAAAATCTGGAAGTCAGTGATAATTCGAACACATGAGATACCTTTCTTCATTCTGAAATCACTAATGCCCTATCAAAACAAACAAGAACTTCAGCATTTAGCAGCTTTGCATATGCAGTACCTCATACATGTGGTATGTTTTTCCAGTACTGGAACTAGTAAAATACTGTTAACATAAGTACAAGACTGTCTGATTCTCAGGGATACCAGCCATCTCCAAGGTGTGGAGCTGAGGAGCCCATCACATCTTGTGGATCAACCTCCCAAACATTCTCATAAGCTTTCATACAGTTCTGGTTCAAACAACAAAACCACCAAATCCACAATTCATATATAAAAGGAACGGCTTAAAGTAATTGTTTAACATATGGCAACTATTTATGTGGAAAATTTCTCTTATTGCTTTCAAAAGCTGCAGCAAGAACAGTATCTAAGAACTGAGCAGTACAACAATACATTTGGTGGTAAGTTACAGCATTTACTAAGTTTCAACAGAGAAGCCAGACAACATGTGCAGTTTCTTATGAACCCACAGCTGCTGGAGTAAGTTGCACCCACCAGTAGCTAGAAAATAGAAAGGATGAGTTAGTGAATCCTGTGATTTTTATTTATAGTAGGCATAATCCATGAATGAAAACACACTCAACCAAAAAAACCCTTTCTCATTTTAACTTCACTCCTTTGAATAGCACCATCAGACTCTAGCCCTTGCAAGATGTATTCAGTTGTGGAAAAGTTGGATTTCGTCCTTCCCTTTTGTACACAAAAAAGTGCTGTATTGAATAAAACAATATATGCTGGAAATGCCCTGCTCTGCAAAGCTGGTCATCTAGGGACAACCGGAGAGATGCACAAAAGCAGACGCAAGGACACTGATCAGGAGTCTACTGAGCAGATAGAGCTAATGCACGTTTCCGTAGCGTGCCACCCTTATCATGCCTGACTCCAGAGTGCAAATGGGAAGAAAGTCTTGCTCACAGTCAAGGAAAACGTACAGAAGCAGGCCACAATGTTTAGAGGGAAAGTTTCTAACTAAAGCTTAGGCATGATGTGTCATTTAAAAGCTTGTTAGAATGGACTGGTTTCCTATTCTTCAAATTGTTTTTAATAAAGAGAAAGATAGGAGGCTGAATAAGGACTGTCAGACATGAGGGGCCACACAGAAAACCTAAACAGGACTGTAAACAGCAGAAGGAAAGTGCGGGCGTGGGAAGGGGTGAGGTCTTTGTTAGGTTGGTTTTTTTATTAGATTTTTGGGGGGTTTCTCTTTGGGTTTTTTTTGAGACCAGCACTGGACCTTTGTGCAATCCAAAAGCTGTCCCTGGATGTACATTCCGGCCCCATAAATTTGTGTTCTTTTCTGTACAGTGATCTGGCTTACAACAGTAAACTGCCAAATAATAAGGTGACTGTGTCTGCAACCAGCACCTCCTCCAGAGGCCAGGTTTTAAAAGAAAGCAGAAATCCTGCTTCCAGTCCTTCAAAGAAAACTTGTTGATGGAAGAACAGATCTCTAGGATGTTTCCTTATTAAAATGTTGGCTGGTTTTGCTCTTCTTTCCATGCATCTCATTTTCTGAGCTCTGTAAAAAGAACCTAAGGACTTTGCTGCATCTAAAAGTAGCACAACAGTGCTGGCAAAATAACACATAAAGCATGTCTCAGAGAGCAGAGATGATACAGAAAAAACCGCAGTGATTAATGGTGTATTCCAGTTCCACTCAGTCTAAAGGGCCCTTTATGCTACCAAGAGTAGCCTCCTAAACAAGTGACACTGTTTCATAATCCCACCGTAACAAGCGTCAAGTCTGCAAAGCTGGAAGCAGAGCTGTAGGTTTCTGCTTCTACAACCAGTATTTCCCTGGATTTTTTTCCTTTCTTTGCTATGTAATTTGAAAACTGAGCCAGTGTTTTAACACCCAGAGGCGCGGTTTTAGCTGCTTAGCTGCTCCATCATCTATCTTGATGTAAATTCATTGAAAGTGGTTTACTCTGAAGGGATTCACAATGAAAGGCAGTGCTAGATGAGTGCTTCTCAAACTGCCCTCCCAAATCATATTTAGTCATGTTTATACAGTTATCAAATAAGAAAGCTGTAACAGCAGGCGATGGTCGTAAGGAAATTTTAAGACTGATCCATTGAGTTGAACAGCTTGAGGATCACTGCTGTGTATGAAAGGAAGCAGTAAGTTGTCTGATATATTCTTTTCACCATATAGAGTAGAAATGGGGGAGGGAAAAGTCCCTCTATGTCAGTTATTAAAAACAACAGTCTTCGTTATACTGCAGAAAGCTACTGCAAATTGTGCACCCATTAATACATACAAAGATTTGAGAAAGAAAATTACCAAAATTTCATATTTTACCAAGAATAATTGTATAGAGTATATTAAGGTTTGTGAATAATGAATATATTTTTATGCAGAAATACAAGGAGGTAACATCAAGACAATTTTCTTCCACTTCTTAATATACAGATGACAGAAGTTTAACAACTAAACCAAAACAATACAGAAGTAAGCAGGGACAACTATGCTGCTGCCAGAAACATGGGGTCATTCATGGAATCGTTCACAACTAGTCTTACTGTGTTTGCAGATGTGTATCAGAGATTTACAAAAGGAGCTACTACTTGGGCAATGATTTTTACTTCCTGTATTTAAGAAATGCCCTGGATTATTCTCAGGCGTTATTTTTCTGGAGATAGTGAAATTCTGCAGTTAACCTTCTTGATATGGGAATTTTGCTGAAGAAAATTTTACATAAGGCACTACTCAGCCCAGTGCTTCTCGTCATTAGTCAAATGTATTTTAGACATTTTAGACTGTAAGATAAATGGCAACACTGCCAGTCTGATTTCTCAAAAATCAAAACCACCAAATATGAGATTAGTTTCATTTAACACCTGTTGATTTTAATGCATTAAAATACTATGCCTTTTGGCCTCTAATTCTTTAATACCAGGTACTATCAACTATTAGTTCATCTGTCAAAGCATGGGGAAATCTCCCCATACACAGAAAATACAAACCCAGCAATCAGATCAAACAGTAATCACAGTAGCTGCCAAATATGACGATGAGCAAGTTCACTGCATCCTCCACAAATATTGTTCCCTTTCTTAGAAGTTTTCTTTTATTTCCCCTACTGTATTTTGTTGTTAAATGAACGTTACTTTTACTATAAATTGTAATTACCAACAGCAACACCAAGGATAATTACAAATATCAACTCATTTCTTTGCCATATTTTGACAGTTAGTACAAGAATAAAACACAGGAAGGGAAAAAGCCACAAAGAGATCCTCACTTTCCTTGAAAAGCCAAACAGTCCCCAGAGGTTAAGATTTCCTTTGGAATCAAAGCCCAGATTTTGTCTTCATATTGATGTGAAGCTTGCCTTGTTGCAAGCTGCTGGCATTGTAGTCAAGTATTATAAAGATGTATTAAATAGAAAGAATGATGCTGACTTCTTTGGTAATAAACTACAGAAATGATAGTGAGGCAGAATTCCTGGGCAAAGGGAAAGATGCTGAAAAAGCATTCATCTCCCTCTAAGAATATGGAGCTTCAAGGTAACAGAAAGCAAAATTCAAATATACATCTAATCTGACATCAGAGATTTGGTTTGAAATGGAAGCTTTCATAGTATTTCCTTCATGTTACATATAACAGATTAATCCATTTTGAATGGGTGTTCTTCAGTGCAATGCAGCACACAGTAAAATGCAAGCTTTTCTAAGCTACTAGACCCCCAAGGAGTCTATGTTATCCATGCCATGTCCAATTGTTCCAGTCATAAGCCAGTTTAACGTGCCAACAACATTTGGGTATGTTTTGTGTCACTGAAATGGCATGTAAGAAAAAGAAAGTGGGGGGTAGTGGTGTTGACAAGATACAGATCTATAACTGCATTGTTGCCAGAGAGTCACAGAGTCATGTAGAAGAAACTTGAAGAATCATGGGTCAGGTTTGAACTGCAGATAGGTAGGAATGCAAATTATGCTGTTAATGACCGTGGCATTGTGATTTGATGGAAAACCCAAAAATACTGCCTATCTATATAACTTTCATTCAAAAGTGCAACTTCTGCTACATGTGTTTCCTGCTAAATTTCTGACCTCTGGTTTAGTAGTTTCACAAATCTAGCCATATATGTGAAATTACAGGAAAGGGATGCAACTGATTTAGTGCAAGACATTTGAATATTTATCTGAACATAACAAACAAACAGACGAAGATCAAAGACTCCATACACTTCTCCATAAGGCAGATGGTAATTTTTTAAATATAAGATCTTAAATATGTTGCTTATTTCTTAAGAGGTAGAAAATATCAAAATACTAAGAAAAAATTTATAGCTTAAAACAATTAGTTTGCTTACTTTTCAGAAAGTCTTACTGTTGCAATTTTTAGGTTAATAAAAACAAATGAAGCTATGGAAGCACAGGATTTCGTGCTCTGTATAGATTTTACTTACTGGAAAAAGAGAGAGCTTCTTCATCTAGTCAGTGCTCAAGCAGTATATACACAAAGGATCTCCTCCTCTTGCCCTGTTGGGGGCTATAAATCCAAAGTGGAAATTTTTCCCAGTGGAAAATTTTGGCGAATCCTGAAGTTCTAGCACTACACTTAGCTGGGTACAGTTTACGTATAAGGCAGTGGAACCACTGATGTAAGCTCAGAACTACCTCTTCTGTAATGCTAAGAAGAAAACTAATAGAAACAAAAGCTTAATTAAATCTTTTGTACAAGCAGCAAAAGATCATACTCCAGCTGCCATCCTGTTTTAGCAATTTATACCAGCTCAGAGGCAGCCAAACTAACCACTGAACTGTGGCAGCCTACCTACAGTTTGAGTTACTAAGGCTTGCGCTCTGATTTCTCAGCACAGCTAGAGTACTGCTGATGCTACTGTCTCCACTGCAATTCGATAAGGCATTAAGTTAACTCAGAACTGATATTATTACACATTGGAAAAGTAGTGTAAAAGCTCCTCTTTTCCCTCTTGCTGTTAACATTCAGTACTATTTTATTAAATATTTTATAAAAAGAACTCAGGCTATTTATACATTCAAACAATCACTGCAATAGTCAGAGTAAAGGAAATGAATTATCGGATTCTAAATTAAGAACAGTTCTGGAGATATGCACATTTGCACACATACACACACCTCACACATATATTATATGTGTGTGTGTATATATAGATATATATATAGATAGGTAGATATATTTTATATATACTTCTTTAAAATCAGATCCAAGAATGCAGCACGGAATATCTTCATTTAGGTCCTTTTTCACCAGAGGACAGGATTGTCCAGTTTGGAAAAACCAGGTTCTTTTCTAAGGTCCATGTAGGTTCCATTGCTCACCCAGGAATCATCATTGGATTTCCTATCAAAGATTAAACAGAAGTCTTAAATGTAAAGCTTATATTTTCCATACATATGCTGTGTAATGCAGTGTAGCACTATGCACAGATACCCAATCCAGCACTCGAACCAGGTGCAGCCTTCAAACAGGGCAATATGGCTTGGAGAGTCGAGCTGGTATGTCTTCACTACGCGTTGGAGATAAATCTCAGCAGCCTAGTGTTCAGCTGAGATCAACACTCTTATTGCACTGTCACATGCCAGTGCTTAGCACTTAAAATTAAAGTTCATATTTATTTCATGGTCTCAAAGGTAGCTTTGTGTGGATAAGTGGAAATGTTCCTTTTAGCTCTCCAAAGATGGCTTGACACTGTTACTGCGTAGAGAGCCTATAAGCAATCAGTCATGAGGCAACTGTCACTGCACTAGATACCTTACCCTGAAGGAATCAGTCTGCTTTTAATCTAGTGTGCAACATCTTTGGCACAATAACCAACTAATCTTAAAATAAATCAAGGGTTGTGATTTGTTGAAGAGAGAAATCACTATTGAAAAGACAAATGCATAATTCATATCTACTCATAATACCGGGTAGCACTTTTGCTACATAGTAATTAAACTCTGTATTCTGTTATTTTAATCTACACCACAAATCTCATTTTTCAAATCATCATTGGAAGGATTCAAATCCTCATCCTTATTCACAATTCTCATTGTGAATATACAATTATTAAGCATTAGACTTTGCCTCTATCCTGCTGGAAGCAACAGTTGCTTCTCTTTAGCAGGTGTGACTGTCGTGACGAGTTAGCTCACCAGCTTGCCAGACATGTAGTGGTTTAAGCCATTCCCTTTTTGCACCTATTCTAAACGTTTCTGTGTTCCTCAAAAGTACATTACCTATGTATCCAGAAAAAAATTAGGATCCTGGATTTGTTAGCTGTGATATACAGATCCATACAACATTAACCTAGGCTCCAACTCTCCCAGTGAAGAACTGGAGGGCAAAGGCCATGCCCTACCTAGCATTCATTTTTGTCTTTTGATGGCTGAAGTCTCCTGTTAATTGATTTACAACAGGAAGAAACAAAGTGCCCTCTGAATGATATTTCTCTGCCCATGAAATAGGGGAAACATGTGTAAAAATAACCCTGGAAATGAAAGGCTCCAACTCCACACACTTCTGCACAAGGCGATCCCACTGAATTCAGCAGAAGTTCACAGAGATAATTAAGCTGAATCCAGCTACTTGACCTTGTTTGAAGGAATCAGAGATTCTATGCTCACTCAGGCAAATTCAGATAAGTTGCCATCAAGGTAAAAAATTAGAAAGAAATTCAGGGATGCATTAATGAAAAAACAATATATAGTTCTGAGTTTTAACTAAGTCTGGAGGTTTTACATTCCCCAAGTAGAAAAATCAAGACTACAGAAGAAACCTGAAAAAAAAAAATGGAGCCCACTCAGTGGCAGGCTAGAACCAGATCTATAATAAGAATTGCAATACATGGTAGTACATATTAATTATTATGTAGTACCTGAAAAATCTAGGCTGATGCTCTAGATTGTTTTCTTCCAGCACCTTCCGTCGTTCTCTCTGTAGCTGCTCAATCCTCTGCTTTTGCATTTCAGCTCCTTCAATATTCCCTTCTTCTAGAAACCTGTAGCACCAGCAGCAATAAGAGAAACAAATGGCGTTCATGTTCCCCATCTTTGCCAGGTCCTCTAGAGCTCCAGAATCTAATCTTTACAGCAGGCAGGTCACGGTGTTTGAAAGATGAACAGCCACATCTGCAGGCAACTGCACTATCAGAAAGCACTTCAAGAAAAGTAACTCTGGTGACAAGCTCAGAGTCATAGTAATTTTGTATTCTTTTGCTTGGAATTTAGCAACAGTAGAAATTCCACTGCAGAGAGAAGTTTCAGGTGCCTCAGTTTTTGGCTATTCACAGTACACTCAACATCCAGTACCTGAAGTACTGAAGTTTTAACATTTTTTGAAAGGTAGTTATCTAGAAGCATCCAAGAGCCAATTTTAGGAAACACTGGTCCATAATGACTAGACCAACTCCTGATAAGTGATTAAAGCGTCCGTTTCAGATGTACATTAACGTAGAAATAGAAACATACTGCAGGTATCTGCATGTAATAGGTGGAGCTTAGGGTAAAGTGAGCACACAGAAGATGAAGAACTACTTGAGGAAGGTATTTAAAACTTCTTACCTTTGGTCTGGCCTAAAACGTGTATCAGTGGATGGGAGTAATGACCTAGTTTGCAGGTCCAGTTCATTTAACTCCAGTGCAAACTGAGTAAATCCATACCACTGTTCATAACCTTTAGGCATTGGATCTACAGAAGAAGAGAGTACATTCAGAATCCCAATTAAATACTATTATCTTTAGAAGGAAAATTCCAAGCTCCCCTCACTCATTTGTTCATTTCAATACCCACTTCATTCCCAAATATGAAAATGAGAAAGAATGGGGAAAATGCAGGAAGCCATGGTATTAAGTTTTCCATATTATTAAAGTTAAATGATGTATTCTTTTGGTCTGCATTTTAAATGCTGACAAAAATCTAATATTTGACATAGAAATAACAAGAAGTTGGAGCCTAATAAAGATATTAAAATAATAAGCTTATTCTCAAGCAGATGTTAAGTTCTGTACGTTAGCCATTCTGATCACTAACTTGCTCTCCATATGCAGTTTGAAGATGAACTCGTCCCACAGTATAAACTTTCATGCCACTTCCCAAAGAGTCGATGCACAACTTTCCCAGATTTATCCATGACACTGCCTTCAATCTCATGTGCATTTGGATTCCAATACTTTGCCTAGAATTAAGAGGAACAAGGGGAAAAAAGGTGCATAAAGAACAAGTGTGAGTGATTTTGCCATGTCAGAAGCACCATGCTGTAGAGTGGTTTTCTGAAATGAAAACTGCTAATTTAGGTGTGCATTACAATATCATCTGCAAACAACTGCTGTTAGTACTATTATCCAGCTTATTAAAATACTAACATTGAGACTGTATTTATTTTGTTTGCCTTTTTGGGGGCAGTACTAGATGCTTTGTACTGCAGCAAAAGCTTTCAGTAACACCACAGCCTCTCACTTAAACTCTTCTGAAAACCTGCAAAGCACCGTGCCTAAGCACTGGTTTTATAGTTGGTGAATGAATGTAACTACAGCACATGCCAATGGGTTAGCAGGAGGCATGTGGTAAACCACTGTCCACAGACACCTTGTGCCTACCTCTCTCATCAAACACACTAGTTTTTTCATCATATTTCTTCCTTCCATTTCCTCATACTTTTCTGCATCTCCAGTGGAATCACCTGAGAAAGCTGTTGCTTCTCTTTCTTGTCTGGCTCTACCTACTGAGCAGCAGTTCCTTCAGAGTTAAAGCTTCTCAAAGAACCACAAGTAATTACAGCAGAACTCTAGGAAAATAAAGCTCGTAAGCAGTTGTACTGAGCTTCAGCAAAGCATCCACACACTGCTGCGTCTGTTAGAAAAGGCACTGACTGCCAACATTGCCGTGGTTACTGCTGTGGTTACCTTTATGAAAGTCAGTTTGCAGTGGCAAGTGTCATCGTTAAGGTTTTTGATGATGATCTCTCCATAGTGTTCAATCCATCTTTGCCCACTTAAAATGTTATGGATGCAAGATGTCACCTTGTTCCATGCAAAATGGTCTTTAAAACTGTAAGAAAAATACACACAAGAAAAATCTCATTCTATGTTCAAATGAGCTCTCAAACTTGTCGGGGCAAAAGAAAAGAAAAGTAGAAAACTTGATTAAAAAACCCCACAAAGCCATTTTTTTCCCCCTACACCTTCTCAAAAACAAACCCTATGACAACAATCCTGTCTCCCAGAAAACCCCTTAAGGGATTTTAATGGTTGATCTGTAATGGGCACTCAGACAAGCCTGCATAGGAACGCTGCAGATTTTATTTTATTTTATTAAACTATACTCAACGCTTACCTACAGTGGCTGCTTACCTCCTTAGATAATAAACAACAGATATGCAACTGGTTCTGTTTATCATTTACAGTAATTACTTATGCAGTGATGATGGCTATCGGCCTCACCTACAAACCAGGACCCCATGGTGTTATGGTCTGTACAAATGTAGGTACAAATGACAAGAACAACCCCAACACTCTCTCCCACAAACCCAAATTCAGGCAAAAGAATTCGTATCTTCGTCTACCATGCAATTTGTCCCTGTGAGTTTAAAATGCGTGAAGCTTTAAACTCAACTGAAGTACAAAACTACCAATTTTGCTTTTTTTCAAGATACACAGGAGTAACGTTTTCTATTTCATCTTTTGCTTTTTATAACCTTCAGAAGAGTTACTGCTTCTGTTTTATGCTTCCATTTTTGGTTTGGTGAGGTTTTTTTCTCTCTCTCCCCTCCCCCCTTTTTAAATTAAATCTTAATCAGTAATTCTTCCAAAGGTCTAATACAGCATGACATTGCTTGTTCTCATCCGGACAACTGTGGCTCCAGTGTGTGTAAGCATGTCTGTGCCTGTGTGTAAACAGCAATGCACAACTGCAGCACTTACGCTGGAAGAGTTACATGTGTTGTACCAACTGGAACAATTTCCATGGATTTTCCCCAAAATTTGTTTTTCCATCTTACATCTGAAACAGGAAAAGGAAAGAAAAAGACAGGTTTGGTCATAGGCATGGGTGAATCAATCTACTTCTGGGATCTACTTGATTATCAAGTAATGAAAAATAACAAACTGCAACATAATAAAAGTGTTCAAAGAATGCTGTGGACCTTAGAACATGAACATGGGTTTAGGGTTTTTTTTCATTATATAGTGGATTATTGAAGTAACAGAGGCCTAGGAGTCCCCTCTCAAAAACTTTTTCAAAAGCGAGGAATTCGAATAAGCTATAGACAGCATACATTTCTCTGGAATTCATCTGGTTTTATTAAGACAGGCTGCTATTCAGTCTTATTTATACAGTATTCAGTTACTGAATGAATTTTTGGGCAGCTTTGCTTTTTCACCATGAACAGGACTCTTGTATCTTTGTATTTGTTTACAAAACAAAGAATTAAATTGAATAATGAAATCCAAACTAATGTCAGAGTTCCCATTTCTGTTCAGTGTGGCTCCATCTGTAATAACTCTCAACAACCCAGCAGAGTCATCATAACAGAATTAAAGGTTATAATATGGCTACATTGCAAACTGGAAAACCTCTGGGTGAAGGATTTTCACTGAGTTAAGAGGCATAGTTATGTTCTGTATACACTCCAAAAATATCCAGCCACACAGGAACTGTGACTGGCTGACATCTTCACCAGCACCACACAGCAAACAAAGCTCAACGCACTTCTTTTGAAACACAGTGTTCAGAGTTAAATAGCACAAAATCTTACATACTGTAATAATGTCAGCAGAGAAAGACAAGGTAAATATATTTATCCTTGCTGTTATGCTCATTTTTGGAAATTGTTTTCAGAACAGGTTTACAGGATCTGCCAAAGCTCCAGATTTAACTTGTAGTTTTTCACACTGTGTTCCAGCTTGTTTGTTTTATAAATAGCTTGAGATACAACTCCTCCTTACTAAAGAATGCCCCTCAACAAATCTGATTTTAAAGAAATGCAGATATTTATACATGAAGAGATCAATGTTATTAGAAAAACGAATATTTTTCTAATAGCAGAAGATCCAAGAAAGAAACGTGCATGTACATATAAGCTAGCATTTCTTGAAGTCATTCTAATACAATATAAGTAGGGATTTTCACATTTTCCAAGTTTCTGGATGCTTCATTTAAGACATACAATGAAAATATTCTGAAAATAGTAAAAGTAAATGATAGACTGAAGAGTTACCTTGCCAAAAAGCAAAATTCACAGATTCAGCATGGCATGCAGAAATAGGTGGGTGGTGACTGACCTAATAGCAAGACATGAAAGGGAGGAAAAAAAAAGGATGGACATATTAACACTTGAGCAGTCATTTCAGTTTGGATTCTTTAGTTTTTCTCTTTAATTTTTCATTCATACATGGCATTTACGATTTGAACATTTACTTTCCCTTTGCAGTTGTGTCCTGAAGGGGGTGTCAGTGAGATTAATAAGATACTGAGACCTAGGAAGCCTTGAAAGAAATGGGAAGTACTTATTTTAAAAAGCCTGTAAATTTTGTTCATAGAGTGAAAATCGAACTATGCATTTTGTACCTTGTCTCTAAGGTGATAATTATATTTACCCTTAGGATCTCTTAATATATTGACAGAAGCCACACTTTGAGCACACAGGCAAGGATAAAAAAAACCAAAGGGACAAATTCTTCTGTACAGCAAATACCCACAAAACCCTGACTATGAGGGATGAGGCAGTGATCAGAATCTCTGAGGGGGCCATGGGTGGAGAAATCAAGCCATGAAATCCCATCTAGCAACCTCTACCAGCAGTAGTGACACCCCAGGTGCTAAACTGTATCCACACACACTGCATTTTATTAGCTTTGAGTAATAGCACACACATGAATTAGGGCAACCACCAAAACAGCAAAGCAAGGACTGTGAGTAAATATACAAATACACAGTGCAGACTATTAAAAGGAAATAGCAAATAATGAAGTAACTGCAAAAAGTGAAAGCAACCACTCCTCTTTGGCTGTAAATTCACCCTTCTGGTTGAACATACAACCAACTGACCAGGACCATCTCTTTGATGTGCAATGCCTACAGTTCTTTTGACAAAGACAACTTTATTTTCAAGTCCAATTGCTATTTCCCACTATGAATTTAATTTCTGAAGCACCTACGTGGCTCAAATGAAGTTTTACTTTCCACTGACCAATACCCAGCCCGACCTAGCAGCGATCTGCCCTTCTGGGTAACTCCCCCCTGTTTATATACTGGGCATGACATGCTGTGGTATGGAGTATCCCTTTGGCCAGTTTGGGTCAGGTGTCCTGTCTCTGCTTCCTCCTGGCTTCCTGTACCCCTCCTCACTGGCAGAGCATGAGACTGAGACTGAGAAAGTCCTTGATCAGGGTAAGTGCTACTGGGCAACAACTAAAACATCGGTGTGTTATCAGCATTGTTCTCAGACTAAAGCTAAAACACAGCACTGCATCAGCTACTAAGGAGAAAAATAACTGTTACAGCTGAACCCAGGACAACTAATTACTCTCAGCTATGCCCTAATCCACGAAGATCAACACTCTCACGGCAGCAAGATTAACCCCAGATGTCACTATAATTCATGGGTTAAACTTAGCTCTTACTTAAACTGTTATAATTCTAGAGTAAGGTCATAGTGCTAAGTGGAGTTATTCTAAACTCACTCTAGTAATAGAACAGAATCTCTGCTGGGTTTTTTTTTTGCTTGTGTTTTACCTCTCTATTCCATGGATTACATACTATCTGCACTAACACATTATCTAGAGTAAGCATCAAATGCTTGCACAAGCAATAAGCAACAACAGCTCCTGATGCAAAGAGAAATATTTAATGCTTGCAAGCTGCATGAAATGTTTCCCCCTATGCTGCCCTTCCTTCCTAATATTCCTCCACCCCATATGATTATAGTAACCTTACCACTCTATATATTGCATCGCTTACATGCTCGTATTGGAACAATAGCTGTTAACAGCCCAAGTCCCCTCATGTATTAATATTCCTCTTTAGAAAAAGCAGCGTTTGACCTGATTTATTCATAAACAGTCAGACCTTGATATGTTGTATACATCCTTCATCTAGTAGGCTGTGGCACCAGATCTGAAAGGCTTAGCCCATAAAGTATTTGGATAGAAAGCAGAAATATTCATGGTACCACAGAAAATACTAGTGGTTGATTGACTCACACAAGGGATATATTTGTTATCGAAGAGGACATTAAACAGCTGAAGATACAGTACACACAAAAGAAAATGACAAGAATGTGAATGCTTGTTGCAGTCATGATCAGATTTCAGCATGGGGAATTGCACTCTACTTAAACAAGTTATCTAGTTACTGGAGTAGGCAGCCTGCCAGCCTTTTCTGCTTCAGTGTCATCTGTCGGTTGTCATGCTCCATCCCAGAGTTAGCAGACTTTCCTCAAAATACAATTTCCTTCATATATAATTCTGCAGTGTCCCTTGAGTTTTGCTGGGCTCAGGTTAAAGTAATTTTGTATTTTGCTATTAATTCCAGAGGATTCCAGCCATGCACTTACAATTAAGCAGTGTATCGAGTAGCAAATCTAAGGGTTGCAGCATACAATACCTGTTCCGCAAAGAACTGGAAACCCTTATCTTCACGAATACATTCATAGGTTTCTCCAAGCACAGGATTAAATGGCTTACTTCCAGCTCGGTAGTAACTGGAGGCATACGCAGAGACTGCAAATGCAGCTATATACACCTGGGAATAAAATGTGGAATTTTGATTAATTCATTTACTGCAGCCATAAACAATTTTTTCCTATACATTCTGATTTAACAGAAGGAAAGAAAAATAAGGTCTTATCCTGAGCTCAGATTCTGCACTTTTCCCATCATTTATTTGCAGGCTACAATAATGCATGCCTCCTGCAAGTTAAGCACTAGCTCACACATTAGAGAATTGAGTTTTCAGAAAGTCATTCAATGGTCCAGGGATGGAATTATTAGGGTCAAGCACTGCAAATTTCATCAACTGAAGACAGCATTTCTGAAACCCGTTTGAAACAGCTTAGCATTCTGCAACAGCTAAAGCAGTAACCTTAAAAATCACTGTTAGATTTTGTATCGTAACTGGCTTTTACAGGTATGGTCTGTGATTCTATGGATCTATGGACCACCCTTTCCTAAACATGGCACAGGAAGTTGGTTTTCACCAAGTTTGTTATTTCTAATGCAGCTTGAATTGAATTGCCTTTTATCTACTATTACCTAATTATGAAACTGTTCCAAATTTTTGCAGTCAACTCAAGCATAATTCCTCCTAAACCTGAGGAATTAGAATCTGGGTTTGTTCAATTCAGGTTCCTCTTGTACCATTTTTCTCCCTTTTAATTTCCTTTTCCTCATCTTCCGAAAGTGTATATGCTCTCCTTTTTCTAGAGAAACTAGAGAGTTTTCCTAGAGAAACTCTCCTAAACTTCTCAAACTTACGCTACCTCAGAATGGCTATTTTATGAACTATTGCAATTTCTATGCAACAGCTAGCATTAGTTTTGCCTCAGGAATTTTTCAAAGGCAAAAAATACTTCATCCTGAGGTAATTTTCAGAAGCTTGGGTGTGGGAAGGAGGGAAAAGGCTTCTTTTCACTCCCATATGAACAACTAACTACTGCTCATTTCCTTTCCCTTTTCACATATGTTCTCAAAGGAACAAGAAAAGCTATGCAATGAAAACTCCAGTTAACACCCACACCCTCTGTCTTGAGAACAGACACCAAATTATAACCCTTACAGAGTGTCAGAATGGAGCAAGAGGCTTTTCAAACAGTATTTATAACACAACTATTTACATTCATTTACATTCATACCTCATGTTAAGGTAAGATATATTGAGTTGAAAAGGCTTAATTCAATTTAAAGGACAATCTATAGCTCACATTTAAGAGAATTTAGAGAGCTTTGAATTCTTTATTTATGGGCTTACATATTAAATAGCTGCTGTGCACCTGGAAGCAGAACAAATGAAATGCATTTGTCTCTTGTTCTTTTGCCAAATGCTGAATTCGGGGTTCTGCACTGAACGAAGGTGACACCATTATTGTTCCCAACATACATTCATATGCCCTGGTTTTGAGATCCTTAACATTTTGTACCAAAACTTCACAAAATCAGTTGATAAAACAAATGGAGCTCATTTAGTTAATATAAAGATATCACAGTAGGGTAGGACTGGAATATCCAGCACAAATGTGTTACCAGATTAGACAGCCTTAAAAAATAAAGGATATATTGTAGCTTTCACACTGAAGAGGGAAGTATATTAGTTCACAGCCCTCCTAATCTTACAGAGTAAGAGCTGCAAAACAGAACTAAATTATTCTTCTGCTTAACCTTGCAGGACAGCAGGTACTCAAGGAGAGAGACTTCCTGACAAAGCAACAGAAATAATGCAGAAGAGTGAAAAACGGTGAGTACATATGTACTGATAGACGTCTGCAGAGTCTGCCTTTCAGCTGGGAGAAAAAAGATGGAACAGAACATCTTCATTTCTTTGGCAGATTGTTTTTACATTTAATCTACTCTAATTACATCAAATGTTACTAAATATCTGGAATAACATATTTACCATCCGTTCAAATGGGTTAGGCATATGTGCTGCTTTATCTAGTAGTTCACTGTACTCCAGCTCCTCACAGAGACGCTGAAGGGTGTTAAGTGGCTCATTTAATTCAACAGGCATGGCCACTTTGGAGAGATCCTTTCCTATGTTATTTCTCAGGATATTCCATAGGCTGATGTTACTTGTATTAGGACATGGAGCTGGTAAACATGTTCTCCGTTTAGAATTGCATCCAATTCCACTTTCAGAAACACAGTCTGAAAAAGAGGGAAGTGGCAGAACAAGTCAATTCACTGCCTACTTAAGTTTCATCCCCTTTGCAAACGGACATTAAAATGCAACCAGCTCTTTTCTGTCAAAAGGTCCTTCCACACTCACAATTCATTCAAGTATTCCAAGTGTGGTTTGAAGATAGCCTGTTATAAAAAAGATAAATTTAAGAATAAGATTTTAAACTTCTGTATGTTAACCAAGGTAAATGCCAGGTACAAAAGATACATAAAAAAATTACCTGCCTTCCCCTTAAAGGCTATAAGAAAAGCTTAGTCTTTCCACTGAATTTGAATGAAGAAATACTGTAATTATTTTATTTGTAACAGAGATGGATTCCTATCTGTTTCAGGGACATAATACCTCCCTCCTTGACAGAGCTTCAATTAAGTCAACACTTCTCAGAAGGCAAAGCGTAACTTACAGTTCCAAGCATAATAACAACTCCTTCTTATCTTTTTCTACTTTTTTGAATATTCCTACCAGGGAAATTTATTGCACCACAGATTTACACGCAGGCTTTTCCACAGTGCTCCCCACAGCACTTTGCACTTCAAATATTTCAGTGGTTAGCTTTAGATATACCCACATGTTGGGGGAGAAATGGCCTGTTTTAAAGGTGGAAAAGCTGATGCAACTGTGGAGCTATGCATTTGCTGAAGATAAAAAAAAAAAAGTCTTATGTCAAGAGTCCTTGACATGAATATCTGAAGTCTGTGTTACCACGTCAAAGCAATTGGAACAGGATAAAGTGTGCCACAAAATGATTTGTCACAGGATCAAAATCGAGCTACAAGCTTCTGCAATAGGCGTTAGTCTGAAGTGATTACATTGCTTAACTGTACATCAGTCTCATTTCAGAGGAATACAGTTGCCACTACAAGAACATATTTTATCTTTAAACAGCTTTCGAGGCACCTAGGAAGCTCCTGCTCTAGAATGAGTTACCATTTGGAGACATTCAGGTATAGCCCCAGTCTGTCAACCCCTGTCCTCATCTGGCTTCCCTCACACACCTTTGTTGTGGGAGGAGTTAAAACAGCACTGGGCAGCACTGTGCTGCACATGCCAAAGAATCACTGCCCTTAAATGCATGATTTCAATCAGTATTTCCTCTGATGGTCCAGCAACATAATAAGCATGATACCAGCAGTGCTTCCAAAGTGACCAAGTACAGATAACCACAAGGGCTAACTTCTCCATCACTGCCATGTATGGCTCATGCCTCAGATGGTAGTTTTCAAGTGTAATCAACAGCCTAAAAGTTTTGAGGAAGAAGTTTCCGTCTTTCCTGCCACTCACAAAATAAATGTCTTAATATCTCCTATGACCAAGTTACTGTAATGAGGACAGGTGAACTATCTGCAGTCTACTGCCTACCTCTTCCATTTTGCATAAAAATGGCATATGAATAAAAAAAATAAAATCTACCTGAAGCAATTATACTATTAAGAGTTAAAAGGTTGGCTCCTATATTCCCTCTTGAAAGAATTTATTTAATAACAGAACAGACAAAAAAGAAGTATGTTCCCTTAGATACCTCAGGAATGAGTGCATATCTGGAGAAAGAGGTAAATGCAAAAAATTAATCCTTGATCAAAAGAGCTCTCCAAAATGGGATTTGGCTATGCCCTTTGACAGCTTCTGATTAAAATATTATACAGAATATTAACTGAATGAATTACATATTCTGGACCAGCCCATTAATTAGGGTAAACCAGTGACAAAACAGAGTAGAGAAACAACTAATCTATTCAGATACCACATTTTCTATCCAGTGAAGTTTACCCACCCCCATCAAAAGAAAAGCCCATGCAGTTCTAGTTTGCAAGAGCTGAGACAAATAGCCAGCAATAATGCTGAAGGAGATTAAGACATCTGACCTCCAGCTAGACTCAATGACTTTCAGGGCCAGACTGGACTATTATCATCATCTGGTCTGACCTTCTACATTACAGTGGCCAGAGGATTTTATCATAATCCCACAATTTATGGTTCAGCTAAAGCCCTGTAGGAAAAAGACATCCAGTTTGGTATTAATGGGAGTGGCAGGCTGCCCAAAGCACAGAAATACCAAGTAGCAGAAGCATGTGGTGGTGCTGCTAATACAGAAAAGCTTCAGTAATAGTCTTTGATACAAGAAGATGAACAGCCACACTAGTACAGTTTTCTAAGGTCCAGATCATGAGATAAATAATCTTTATTTTTCTACTTCATTTTAAACAGTTACAGAATACCACAGATCTCCAGATGTATCAATCCCAAGTTCATAGGGATCCACTGGTCCTTTGAGACGATCAGGAAACAGCTGCTAAGTAAGAAACCACCATTCAGCATTTGTGAAGATAGAAATATATGTATTGATAAAGTGGGAAGAACACTGTGGTTAGCTGAAAGGAGTTGAACGCACAAACCCAATTAGTTTGTTATGACCAATTCATCTCCCTCTTTTTTTGATTCTGTCTCTAATTAGCAAGACAGTTTAATAAACATATGTACTAATAAGACTGTCATGATTAAAACATGCAAAAAAGAAATCCTTATGGTCATACACCAGGTCTACCAGTGTGTAATTATTCTCAAGTTCCTTTAAACACTGCGTTCTGCTAAAAACAACAGAGTGCAGTTGTTAAACTGCAGACTGAAAAAAAAACCCACCCCAAAACCAGACTGACAAGAAGAAAATTATTTTTTGGAAAAAAAATTTAAAAAAAGCAAGCAGCGAGGCCTTGCTACTTTGAAAAATCCTGTAGCCATGAAAGGAACTGAAAAGGAGTGGGAGTTGCACCAAAGAAGCCAAGAAAATAGGTGTTTCTCTGCTGATACAGAACGACCATGCTGCTTAATCAATGGTGCCTAGGCTCTGTTATGCAGGTTAGCCAGAATGCACTGTTCTAAACCAATCTGAGGCTGCAAGAGAAAGAACCACAGGCTGTTTACATCTCAAAACTTGTAATATCAAATTATTTCTAGAAAGAGAAGAAAAAATATCCAAACAAAAATAAACAAAGAAAATTCTCATAACATGGTATAATAAAACACTAAACTTACCTAAAGTTTGTCGTTCATTCTCTATGTCATTGCTTAGGTTATCTTCTGAGACATTATCACTGATATCACTTACATATGAGTCATCATCTGATACCTGAGTGTGTGGTGGAGAAATAAGCAAAACAATCACACATTAAAATAACCCCATATACACATGAAAACTGTTACTTTCCTCTGCAATTATTGTTTTAATGGATTTGAACTATTTAAGCTGTGTTTCAATATTACAGAAACGAACTAAGAAGTCCTAAGAAGATACAACTGAGTTTGGGAGAGATCACCATCACTGAAAATTTGACTATTCTTTTAGTGGAGACGTGCTTCATCTTCTTGGCCTCACATCTAAGAAGGCTTTGCTCATATGGGAAGCCAAAGTTTTTACGGAGTCTGAAACAGCTAAATGAGCTAATAAGTTTCAATATGCATGACATCAGCCCCAAAGTACCTACAGGCACCAGAAGGACAGCTATGAATATATTTCTACAATACAATTTCTGGAGCACCTGTATAATGACTTAAGGCAGACAGTATATGCAATATCTGCATACTAGTGACCTAATGTCCATTTGCTTCAATTGCATATAAGACTTCTCCATAATAATTACATTTTATTGTGAAGATACAATGACACCAAATAAATATAGGCAGCATATTAGCTTCTTAAATGTTTTGAAAATTTTCCTTTTCTGGCAGTCATCTGATGTGCAGCTAGCACTCAGAAAGACCATGGGTCAAGTAGCAGATAAGAAACTACATAAGAATTATGTCAATCTTAATGCTCAGACCTCATTTTCTGAAGAGCTAGCAGACAGTAGGACTTCCTGTGCATCAAAAAATTCTGTGAGAGAGTCAGCTATAGAGAGTCTGCTTTCATTGGAGACCTGGTGAACCAGACCTCTGCTCTCTTCTCTTGAATTTTCCTGTTTAAAAGAAATAAAAGGTTTGAGAGGAGAAGCACAACAAATAGCATTCAGACATGCAATTCTAGCCACTTAACTTAAAGAGCTGTATTGTTATTGCACATGCTTCTCTCCAATTTAGTCAAAGATAACATGTGTTTCAAAGAGGGATTTAAAACCAAAGTAAAATAGACCACAGAGAAGAAAAAAAGAAGAAAAAATACCCCAATGCATATTCAATACATGGCTTTTGCTGCTCCAGGCCTATTTGACTGCTATGGAGATCTTGGTAACTCCTCCCATGAAAGCCCTACAGATCACTGGCATAAGCAGAGTCCCAGAAGGTGGCCTAGCAAAACCAGTGAGGCTTGGTTCATTTTACAGATGTAATAAAAAAATGGGAGAACATTGTGCACTATTGTTTTCCCTGGTAACTCCAACAACGCTAAGGAAAAGGACTAGCTGACCCAAAGGAGTATATAAGCTGCTCTAAAGATTTTCTGCATGAGATGATTTACTAACTTGTAACCATGGCTGCCCTATCATAATTTTGCAGGAGGTGTAGTGGTTTACTTTCAGAACAACATAATAATCAATCTGACAAGTCTATAATCAAACTGACGAATCTTCTTTCAAAGCTTTTCTGCTGGTAGATTTTACTATAGGATGGCATGTTATTTAGTATGTGCTAATAATGGTGAGATGGTAATAAAGCAAACTGCTGTCTTACAAAAGACTTCTTTTTTAATAAATACTTCTGATATAGCAGCAAGAAGAGGAAACCTCAGCACTGCCTCTTGTGTGGGAAGGCAGTTACACTAGCCTACAAGTTAAAAAAACCCCTTACATATGTGAGCATTGCTACTGGGCATGTTTCCAATACCATTTTGAATCTGAGAAGGGAAGTGAGCACGAAAGGCTCATAAAAGAACAGCAGGTTTTTATATCTATCACATGACAGCTTAAGGTTGTCTCCTATCATGTTCCCACTCTGGCATGATAACAACGTACATTGCCCAATAAACAAACTAAACTTCACCTTACGCAAAAGCTCAAGATACTAGTTTACATTGCTTCAATTTTCACAGGTTTATCACAGCACCGGATGTATCATTTAGAGCCAAGTTTTGTGCAGCAGCCCTGTCTTCCTCACAGCAGCAGTACTGGATCACAGTCCTCCCACAAATGCAAAATTAAACTTCTCCAGTACAAGAAATTTCATCCTTAAGTTCCACCCCAAACCATGACAGAAGGAATTTGTGAATTGAACCTCTAAAGGACATTTTGAAAGCTATTTTTGTGTGTGTGTGTACTGCATAGAACAAGTATCAGAATCTATTATCATTGAAAGGACCTCCACTAAAGGAAATAAAGAACTCCTGAAAGTAAAACCAACAGATTAATCCCTGTATGGATAACAATTTAAGCGTTGTTCAAATTCTCATGGGATTAAAAGCAGAAGGCATTAGAACAATAAACTATCTTAAAGAGGAAGAAAAACCCCAATAAGAATCACCAAAAAAGCCCTGAACAGCTCAGTACGACCAAAACACAGCTCTACAAAAAGAGAACTAAACCAGAAGTGAACAGACGGAATGACTAAACGGTCTTTAAAAATAAAAGGAAATAATAAGTTATATAAACCCCCCGAAGCTACATCCACTCAAGTCCTAATGAAAGATGTACAATACAAGCACAGCAGAAGTTTCTGTATGAGTTAACATTTAGGAAAATCCATCAGAAATAGCACAGTTCTTGCTTCCCTCACTAGCACCATTAACACCTAGATCCCATGACCTATAAATATACCACATTCACATGCATTCTGCAGGAAGCCAAAGAAGTGTCTGAAAATCAGTACATCTCCAACTGGCTAACTGGGTATGTAGAAGACTCCCTGTCTTCACACAAAGAAAACTAAATGGCAGAAAGGGCTCTTGTACATCTCATATTTTGGATCCTTTCATGGAAACGTCTGATAGTTGTTCTAAACCTTACATGATCCACACTGGTAGCCACTGTTCTGGGCTAACAATATTTAAATAGGCAACAGAAAGTAGTACAGAATTTGAAAGTAAGGAATAACAGGGAGAGAAACAGTGGTATGACAGTAACGAGGCAGCAGCTCTGTTCATGCTGAATGGGAAGCGGGCAGGAGGCAAGGGAGAACACCAGGAACCACTAGCAAAAAGCAATGGAAGTGTGCTCAGGAAAACTGCTCACGAGGAAAGTCTTTGAAATCAAATATTACACAGTGCATCATCAGAAACAACTCATAATCACGAAAGCGGACTCATTTTACTAACACAATACACCATAGCAAAAATGTCAAGAACAGGACAAGATGCAGCTATGCAGCACTGTCTAGGCATAGGGGCTTGAAGAACACACATCACTGAAAGAGGAAATCCATACCTACCTTCACCAAATCTGGACTTGATTTTGCATTAGATGCTGAATCAAGGATCATAGATTCGGCATGTATTCTGCATAACCGGTCTTTAAGATCTGTGTTTTGTGCTATTGCCTGGAATATTTAACAAAAATATTGGGGATATAAAGTTCTCTCAACTAATTTGAACTTGGCTTTATTGTGTAAAAAGGGGCTAAGAGTATTTAAAGTGCAGTATAAAACACCACCACCATATGATTTTTTACTGGTCCAGCAAATAATTTATCCCAAATGTTTCAAATCTTGCTCCTCGTCTCTCAAATTAAAACTATTTTTGTTCAGTGTGAGGGAAAAGACACATAAATGGAGGAAAAAAGCCAAAGGTGGCTGGGATATTTCAAGTTAGGAGGTTTTGCAAGCTGATTTAGTAAGTTATAGATGAATTTTCGTCATGTTTTTTCTTTTCAAGCTCCCTTCACCCCTATCTCCAACCTAGCCTCTCTCCACGCTAATTCTTACTCTTGCCACATTCAAAACCATTTGATATTCCCATCAGCCTGATAGTTCCCTTTGCCTTCCACTGACAGAGAAATAAGACTTAAATTCAACAGGTATGGTTTGTGTCCTACCAGCTTGTAATGGCAATGATCAGAATAAAAAGCCACTACTGCAAACTCATGTTTGTTGTATTTATTTACTCATGCTGGATGCATCTCAATTAGAGCAGACTTTAGGAAGAGAATGCAACTCTGCCCACAATAAAAGCATCTCTGAAAGAAAAGATTGGGTTACTAATTTTGGAACACTACTGAAGACTTACTGCACATTTTAGTGATCTGAATCTATCCTAGAATGTGAAGAACCCTGCTGTTTACACATCCACTTTGTCCTATAAATGCTTCTGATTTTGACAGTAATTTTTGTTGGAAATAGCCTTGAGGACAGGAAAGACTGCAAGCTCAAAGTGCTGATGGAGGGGAGAAAGTAATTTCTGGCTTTACATATGTGTGGTCTGAACTTGACACACAGGCATACATCACTTCAGTATCAAGTGTTCAAGTGGACAACACTGTATTACACCCACACCAAACAAGTACGAAAAACGTATTTACACAGCTTTCCTGTAATAGCATCTTCCAATTTTCATTGTTTGCTACAAAGTTTTCTTCCTTCTATTGTCTTCTTCCTGTCTCCAAAATAAAAATATTATACTTTTCCCTATTGTATTTGTTTTCTCAGACTGTGTGTAGGTCAAGGATACTACAAGGGAGAAGCAGAGGCAGAGACGCTAATTTTGTGGTGTATTATTCACTTTAAATCTGTTCACTTTTCTTCCCCTGCCAAGCTGATGAGAGCAAAACAGACATAAGCTTGATACTTTTCAACCTGTGAGTCTGATATTTTTTTTCCTCATGTACAGAAAACAAACTGAAATGAACAATAACAAACACTAAATCAAAGTCGTCAACACAGGACTCTCTTGCACGGAAGTCTTAGAAATATGTCAAGTTTATTATAGCTGTGCTTCCATATATCTTCAAAGGATCCTTATTCCTTTCTCTTACAGGATCTCTGTTGTACAGGGTGAGAAAATTTCTGTTGACATCATGGCTTTACAGATCTGCAGGCTAAGAATAGATCTCACGGGTGTTAACCTCTGTTGAAACTGCTAAGGTTCACAGATGACTTCTGGATGGGCTACAAAAGGCTTATTAAGTATTTGGTAAGACCTAAAAGCATGAATTTTTAAAGACATTTAGAGGATGAACATGGACAACAGAATTCCATTGCTCAGAAAAAAGATTTCATGCTAAGCTGAGTGTTCACTGAGTTCAGAAATCTTTAAAACAGACTTTTTGATATAAAGTGCAAAGCAAGTAACACTGGAAACATAAGTCACCTATTCAAACATCAGAAGTGGAACATCTGAAAGCCAGAAACAAAGAAGTGCAAGTGAGTGAGTATAGTTATTACACAACAGGTTTCAGCTTTCTCTAAATACTATAAAGACATCACAGCCTCTAAAGGCCTAGGTGAAGAGGCATGTTATACGCTTAAAAAAGTATAACCATATGCAGCTTTTGTAAAGCAAAGGGAAGTTTTCATACTGAAATAATTCTTTAATGACCTATATATCACATTTACCTATGTCAAAGTCTCCCCTGCCTCTGATCAGGAATTCGCAACAAACACTGAGATTTTAAGACAGTGGTAATGATGGCCTTCATTGCTCTGAAATCAGATCACTGTTTGATTAATATATTCAAACAAGACCAACCTAAAAGTTCTGGTCTCAACCAACTATAGAAAGCACACCATCCAAAACCCACAACCTTTTCAAAGAGCACGATCTTTTGTCATTTAGAACTCTGCCCTAACAGCACCATCACTACTTTTAGACAATTAACTGGAAGCCAATACTAACATGTTGTACTTGAATTTGCTTTGCAGTTTCTTGGTGTAGTATGGTGAAGCACTAGTGCATTAGAAGGGACAGCTAAGTGCTTTCAGCCACTCTCACCTTTATTTTATGCCAAGTCATACATTGAATACTTGAGTGCTGTTTAGGAAGAGAAAAAGGAAAGGAAAAAAAGGAAACCCACAGCCTACCAGAACTGATTGATTAAAGAGTGCATGTTTCAAGAGAAAGAAAACTTATCATCACAGAGCAACCTTCTGTTTCTTAACATCAATTGACATGTTATACTGTATACCTAAATTAATCTATCAAACTTCAGTGATTTCACAATACCTTTAACATTTGGGAATGAGTCTTTGAAAAACACCATACATAATAACATACTATGATTCAATACTGCAAATTCTAGCATAGAACAGACACTAAAGAAACGGAAACTAACTATTGTGAAATTTTAAAATAGTATCTGACAACAATGAAACTTGCTGAACTTCAGCATGTCACTTACGGATGTTAAGGCATTCTTCAAGCCAGCTATTTGTGCAGATGGAGAAGAGGATGCATCATGCTCCAGCATCTGCTTCATCTTTTCCCTCTCTGTAGATATGGTGCTGAAAGCTGACCTCAAGGTGAAGTAAACTAGAACCATTTCATAAAAAGTGAGTTAAAACCAGCTACCAGTTGTATACATACCAATTACGTAAAACTTAATGAAACACCATCTATGGTGACAGAAACAAGAATTCAGGTTGAGAGATCCAGGGTGGGTTACTAAAAACAAGTAATATTAATCAAGGTTATAGGGTAGATTTTTTAGTAGGAGAAACGTCTACAGTGAATGCTACCATGTTGACTATATTAGCCACAGTCAAAATTACTCTGATTATTTGTGACAGATGGCGACAAAGCCAACTAACCACATCTGCTCCTCACTTGCTTTTGTTCCCCAATTAGCTTGCATCTTCAGATGGTCATGACTCTACCCCATATTCCTTTAAGAATTCCAGTGGGGGAGAAGAAGAGAGGGAAGAAAAAGAATAAAATAGAAAAAAAAAATCAAAAAAGCAGCTATAACACATACTGTGCCACAGCTACAGGGTTAGTAGCTTCCCCACAAGCAAATCAACTATGGTGTTGAGTTTTGTTATCTCTTTTGGGGATAAAAAAATGTCAGCTTGTTAGATGATTTAGTCACTCAAAGGGTCAGATCCTGCATGTTGTGCACATTACACTGCTATTTCTACTCCTTCCTGAGCCAGTATCACCAGCCTGAAACATTTAAATCGGACAACAAACCATACAATTTTTAAAATCAGTAGATTTTTAAAGGGGAATGCACTTTCCTTCGAGTTATTTTTGTTGGTTTTGTTTTGTTTCATTCTTACATATAAAGAATTTCATCTTTCCTTTAACCACAAGGAAGAAAAATTTATTGGCGTAATATTTGTTTATGTAGGATTTCAACATTCACCTAGCTGGGGAGTTAGAGGATTTTTGAGGGCGTAATCAAGCCTTCTAATACAGTCAAGAAAACTGCCAATGCAAAAATGTATGCATTTACAGAGAAATGGAGATATAAAATATGGACATGAATGCATGGAAAGGCAAAGAAAAGAAATCTCTTTTACCTCTCTCTTCTAATCATCCCCTCTGGGTTAATGTGAATCATCAACACTTCATTAAGTATTTGATGTAACCTAATTTCCTCTTCTAAGAAAATATTCTTAAGGTATATTTCAACACTGCAAATCATTACCAAAGCTACATCTCTAACTTTAAGCTACTTGAAGAACTCTTTATCACATGGGGTGGGGAGGAAGATGTATCCGCTACAATCTATTTTGTAAGCCTTGCAGATATGGATGACATGACCTGAATCTTCGGTGACCTTAAATGTCATTTAGTGAGTTGTACACTAACTTAGATTTTTCACAAATTATTCCATATTAAAGCATTAATGTTACATTTTATTTAATTTTTATCAAAAGCCAAAGCAAAAGTTTTCTTTACTACCCTTTTTTGGAAGGGGTGTGATATAAAGCAACTTTGAAAGATAATTCTTTGTATTCTAAATAAAATGATACTGTATGAAATACTGCCAAGTCAACTGTCCCCTCAAATGTGTGGGTCAACCTAACCAAAGTTTCTGACATGGACATTTCAGGTGAGATCATCTTGAGTAGGTGATTTCTTTTCTCTGCTTAATAGCAACTTTTCCAACAGTGCCCTACCCCCATTTCTGTTCTCTTTTTGGAAAATATACATCAGTTTTGACTGTAACTGACTTTATGAAGCTTAGTACTCAGATACATTCCTTATGTAACGGAATCAAGATACATCAGCACCAGGGGGGAAAACAAGCCTATGCCTATTGATAATACCAACCATTATCTTGTGCAAGAGGGGACAAAGCCAATACTTCCAAAAGTCTTTCAGATATAAATGTTAAATGCCTTCCTCACCAAGAGCACTTAAAACTATTAAAATGTTTCTGGTGTGAGGGTGATGGAGCAAAGCACTGCTAATGAAAAATAATTTGGAGAGAAAGAACGTTTTCTAGTCAAGCTGCCCCTCTGGCTGCTTTACAGGGTTTCACTCTTCTGTATTCACTAAAAATAGGTTACTACCATAGCAACCCTTGCATCACCAACAAATGTTGACTGAAATATAGTGAAGCACACCAAGTATAGAAACATACATGTGCTCATATATACACATATGCATGCAAACACGAAAAAGTGTAATCTGCTGTTGTGTCTATAGCAGTTGAGGTTTGGAGTTTTATGTTTTGGCAAAAAAATACAATCTAGGTCTTTAGCACATAAAAGAAAGGGCTGTCCTTTATTAAATAAAAAAATGTTTTAAAGTGATGATTAAGATACTTTTTTTCAAATGACTCAAGATCTCAACATTTGCAGTTCCTCAAGAGAATTAAAGGCAGGGAGGGCATTTTCTGCTTTTTCTAACCATTAAACAGGAAGCATTATCAGAAGTCACATCATTATTTAAAGTGTGATGACACACAGCCATATACAAAAGACAATATCATTTACCTTTATGTGCAATGTGAAATAAGTCCTCCTGCATTTTAGTAAATTCCGATGATGTTTCAGAGCCATCAGAGTAATTTTTCTCCTCTACAAAATCTATTGTAGATAAGTTTGGATTGGAAGCATGCAGTCTCATAGGGGCAGAAAATACTGAAGGCACCTGTAAGGAGGATAGCCATTCGTGATGGTTTTACAAACTGTAAAGGAAGTTTTGATTGTACTCAGCTGGGTTACATGTTGGAGACACCAAAATGGAAAAACTGCTGTCAATTACTAACAGGTTTGGAATTACCTGGCAAATGAAACCAGAGCTATGATTTTGCCCAAGATATTGTAATTGGAAATTTGGCAAAACTCCAAGAAACAAGCCCATCAAGACTGGTAGCATATGCTGTACTATTTTTCCCCACTTAAAATTATTGAATCACCTCATCTCTGGATGCAAATGTGTACAAATCTACCTGGAGAAATTACAAAAATCTGTACTGATAAAAAAACCCCAACCAACCAACCAAACCAAAACCACAACAAAACACTGTAACAACCCCCCAAATTGGAGGCAGGTTGAAAATGTGAGTAAAAAACACGGCCAGTGTCCTGAAAGTAACAGCACAAATCCTGTTGCAGGTATCAATAACAACATATTCATGTTTTGTCTGATATATTACCACTTAAAATGACCTAGCACAGAACACTACTTAAAAAGTATTCCTATTTCCTAAACTGGTCACACTCAGAAGTGATCAATAACTAAGACTTAGAGAAAGATGGGCACTGGACTGGATTTACCTGTAACATTCCTTTCGGCTCTTTCCCAATAACTCTGGACCGCCACCTCCTGTGTGATCTCTTTTCCTTCTTTGGGCTTTCAAAAGGTCCAACCTTTTAACACACAGGACAAAAATAACACAGATTGCCATAAAACGAGCAGCGCTAAGAAGAAATACATTGATCCGTTAGGATTTGGGGTTGTTTTTTCTAATTGCAAGGGGAAACTTCTTTTGGTTTTGTTTTTTAAACAACAAACCTGCATAGCATTTATAGCAGGAGCTGAGTATGTCCTGTGAAGAACATCCATGCTCTGTAACAGCTGGTTCATTTCCAGTAAGTATGTGTGACAGTTGGAGAGCTCTGTTTTGAACAAGAGAATATTTTCAGTTGCCCTAAAGTAACAGACACACTGAATTTTTTTTCTTTGTAGGTTAACTTTGATTGTAGCTAGCTTAAGTTATTCATTGATTAAAAGCACATTATTAGACAACTGGATAAAACACTTGTATTCTTCTATCTTCAAGTTCAAAATACTGAAATGCATCTATGTGCTGTGTATAATGACCATGATACTTTATCCCAGTTGGTTGCAGAAAAATGAGAATAATGCAGTAATTACTGCTGCTTGAGACTAGTCAGAGCTGCTCATGGTGAGGGTAACAATGCCATAGGCATCAAGACTTAATTGTACATTCAGATCTAGAGATGAGGCTCCTCTATATTAGAGCTGAAGCTCACTGGTAGGTAGAATTTATTAAGTATCACATAGACACTATCATCATGAGAAAGATCTTCATGCTCTTAGGAAAGCCTGGAAGCAGAAGGTGACTTCAAGGTACAAAGATTCAGTGCTTTTTAAATAACTAGATTTTGGTTGCTTCCCCTTTTTGAGTACACGGCTTAAGAAAGTTCAAATCTTACTACTGAAGGTGATGTTTGTGTATAAAAGAAAATGTACTCAAATTTATCGGTTTCTTCAAGAGGTGCCCACAATTGATACCCCTACATTCAGATTCACTAGTCCTTTTGAAAACGAGTAGCCAGTTAATCAACAACCACCCCTTTCCTCCCACCAGCTTCAGAAAAAACTCTAATGACTACTTACAGTGTAGTACTCTCATTGTCAAGAAACACTAGGGGAAATATTAGGCTACTTTCAACTTCCTTCAAATATCATTACCTCTTGAGCATTTGTCCATGTCTTCAGAAGACTGTAGCGAAGATGAAATCCTGGACTCATTACTCGAAAAGGAAAATGACAAGTTACCTCCAGCTGACAATGAATTCTGTTTGGTCAAGCTGCCTGCCTGTTCCAAAGAACAAATGAATTATTAACATCCAATATTTTAATGTTATATGCACAGATTTCAACAACAATTAAAGTCCATGATCAGGACTGAAGGAATCAATAACATGGAGGGAAAAAAGTGTATAAACTAGACTAGGTGTGCAGTCATTGAGCATAATGTCAGGATATCTAATACAACTGCTGTCCACAAGCAGTAAAGGAACCATAACTTTCTGAAAGACAAATTTTTGAGGAAGGGTAAAGTTCTGCATGAGTTAAGTCAACTTAATACAATTAAAACACCATATCTGAATAGGACCAGTTGGACATTCTTCCCAAAGAAGCCCCAAAAGTAATTTAAATGTAACATACACATAATTGTTAAAGCTGTTTTTCAGTGAAGAAAACAAGATCCAATAGGTATTATTTAAAAATTTTACTCAAGGTCGTATGGATTTGGCTTGACAGGCCTTAATACATGTGTGACCATAAACCTCATCTGGGTAAATACTACCCTTTTACAACATCACTGTAACCATTTTTAAACTTCTAATTTTCAGCCATACCCACTATCACATGCTTCAGGAGATGCTGGAAACTCTGCGTAAGAGCTAACTGAGCAGTACAATTAAGTAGTTCCCAATGGGAAGAAATTTCTACCTAATACTATTACCAGTTAGTTGTGGCCTTTAATGCTGTTTTCTTCTCTAATGTAACTATAAATAATAGCCATTCAAACGCTCAATTAGTTCTAGACCTTACTAAACCTTTCATCCTTAACGATATGTCTGGAAGTCGCACAAATTACACGCTTTGTCAACATCTTGTATAAAATCTGTCTTAAAATGTTTCATCTTAAGTGTTATTACATGACCTGGTTATGAGAAAAGCTGACCAAATTGTTTGGCTCTTGTTTGAAGCATATACTTCAAGACTTTGTTACCTCACCATGTATCAAAACTCAGGTAGTACTAGTTTTAAATCTATTCACAGGAAACATCATCTGCATCTCAGTTGCAGTTTTCTTAGTTGGTCTTTTTAAATTTACAGTATAAGCTCCAACTTGAGTTGCAGAATCAAATAAAATGCAGTGTCCACATGATGTCATTCAGTACTGTGCCAATTTATATAGTCAGCATACAAGAGCAGTAAGCAGCAAGAGCATATTTATTTTTAAACTATTTTTGAACTAATCTATCTAGCTTGGCTGCTTCATTCCTACATAAAGCTGTATGAGCTTTAGTCATCTATATATGTATTCTCAAATAGTAACCCTAGCGCCTTCAAAAGCACAAGTAAACTGAATTTAAAGATGAGCAATTGTATAGGCATTTTGTGAATAAATCCCACATTTATCTCTTTAGAAATCTATTCTATATAGCCAACTTGTCCAGAACTCATATACATGAGGGGGATGAGCAGGAAGGAAGTAGGCATTGCCAAGAAACAGGCAGGAGAGTGTGTGTACTCCAGTTAGCATAGTTTTGCTTTTGATCAGCAAGGCTAAGCTTTAGAATCCAAGAATTCCACATGTACGTATGTGGATACATACACCTACTTGCCAACAGCAACAAAAACCAGACGTGAAAACTGATCAGATGTTTCTAAAAGCAAACAAAATGCAATGCCACGTTCACTCTACACATTTTTCTTAAAATAATCTAACTGCTGGATTGATGCAACTAACATCAAGCTAGGGTCAGTGTAAACTGGCAAACTTCCATTTAGCTTCAGCAGAGCTAAGGTGATTAACTGCAGCTTAAGAACTATCCCCTTCTATTTTTCACATGAAAATAAGTAAGGCTTCTTTGCAGTGCAAATCTGGATTAATAAATGAGAAGTGAATTTCATGCCAAAGAAGAAATGGTTCGTTTCCTGACATGGAGCATAGATTGTTAGATACTCTAATCACATGAATTCTTTTTTTTTTTATTCTCCTTTTTTTTCTTTTATTTTTATTTCCTGGAGAGCACAAGCATAGATATATCATGGACATTGCAATGTTTCACTTTTGCCCTCAATATCCTTCTCCCCTTCTATCCCTGGTGTCTTTTGGGAGAAATGAACTGGAAGGTCACAGGCGGTTTGCCATTTTCATGCAGACACAGCCTCAGGAGAGCAGGCTGTCAGAGCCACAGAGGTGCTGGCACCACAGAAAGCATGCAGACAGCTCTTTGCAGAACAGCTCCATTGCCACAGGGTGAATTGCTGTTCTTTCAGCTGCCCGCTCACACAGATCCCCTCCCTCTCAACCACTAGCCAAAAGCTTTTCAGGCATGTGCTTGTGTTTGCTAAAACTCATATGCAGTTACAGGATAATCATACTAAAGTTATGAACTACAGCTAGTGGGGAACAAGTTCAATCAGATCATACAGCAATATAGTCAGGGAAAAGGAAACCTTAAGGTAGGTGGATAACAAAGAGGTGATTGCTGCTTAGGAGACGCTCTGGAGTTGACAGAAACAGCCATTACAGTTACAGTAAGTAACACCATTGCTAAAAAAACCCATTATTCTCAAATGAGATCACTGGTTCTAAACTGGAGGAGAAAGCTTTCAGTGAATGCCAGTGTCCACACTGCTGAAGGCACAGAGGTTGTGTTCAGGCACAGATCTGTATCACTCTTCCATGAGGCTGCATCAGAGAGGTCAGTTTTGGACTGAGCATTTGTCAGGTCATTTGTGAAACTAAGTCACAGGCTTTACCTGAAGGTACTTTGTCAACACGACTCATCTAGATCCCATATCCACCTACAACACAGTCCTTGTATTAGTCTGAGTAATGCTTTTACCTCTGTTAAAAAATATTAAAAGTGGACACAAACGATGGCTCCTGGATAATTCCTGTATACTCCTCAGGTAAGTAATCAGATTCATTAATGTAGAAAGAGAGATGTTTTATTAGCTAAAGGATAAATGAAAATTAGCTAAAGGAAAAAAAAAATAAATGAGCTGAATGCTCTTCTGTGACCCAGACTAATAGTCATCAGCACATATCAGACAAGTACTGAATGATGTCAAAAATTATGAGGATTCTAACTCAATATGCAGTTTTAAAAGTCATCATGAAAACACAATCTGCTCTGTTAAACAAGGAGAAAATATTACAAAATTTGACTGTACCACAGAGAGAAAATGGCTTGGGAATATATCAATAAATAATATCATTTGGCTCTTGACATTTCAGGTGATAACTCAAACCCCACCACAAACTTTCATTATGCTTTTTACTTAATAAATACAAATCAGTCAATTTTAATCCCTGATGAAAGGTCTTTATTTATAAATCACAACTATTACCTTTCTACCCGGAGTAGAATCACAGAAACCAGGGACAGAGTCCGTAGTGGTAGACACAGGGAAGAAAAGGTTACTGACGTCATGAGGAAACATGGAGATTTCGTTCTGACGGTACATCCTGTGATGACGAAGTTTTGCTACCCATTCATCAAACAGCTCCTGAGACTTCACCTACACAACATTTCAGGTTTTATAACACTCACATGCAAAATCACTAACAAAGAAACTAAGGTATTTTGTGCTCATTAGACAGCTGCCCTGGCTGACCTTTACTGGCAAAATCCCAGAAAAGTTTTCCTAATGATGCTCCTACTAAAATGCATACTTATGCACTTAAGCATGACAGAAAATTAATCACTGGATAAAGTCAAGAAAAAGAGAAACTTCAATTGGTATAGTTATGCCTTCCAATGCAGGACACAATAATTAGCAACTTCTAGATGGAAAAAAAACCCAATATAAATTTAAAAGAACCATTTAATTTGTCATTTCTTAATTGACATTTTTAAGGTTTAGACAAGGGTTACCTAACTACAAATAGAAAGTTGATTTAGGTGATGAATTTTAAAACAATTTATTCCTCAAGGATAGATAAATCTATGTATTTGGCAGTGGAAAATATTTCCTATAGATAAGACAAAGAGCAAGACACAAGTACTGAAAATAAAAACATTTGTGCAACAAGTGCTTTTGCTGAAAGAAGTGCTGGGAGAAAAGAGTGATGGTAAATATGAGGCATCTTTGAAGTTTCTATTCAGAATAGGGTTACTAACTCTGGAAGAGTACAATAAGGCCTCTCAAGTTATAAAGTGTAAACTAGCCTGCTGAGGCTAAAAAGTAGGATTTTAGTGTAACTAACAGACCTCCTATTATTAAAAACAAAAAAAAAGGTCTCCACTATACACAGCTAAGGAGCTAATGTTGCCATTTTGGAAGCAAGGTTATAACAATCTTAAAGATCTACCTTCAGATGATATATCTGCTCTTCTGTATCCAAATCTATACATTTTGTTGATTTCTTTACAGACATGACAGAAAGTCCAACATCAATACAGCCATGAAGCTTCCCTCTCTCTATCTGCAAAAAAGTAAAAAGAATACCTTCACTCCAGAATGAAGCAAAAGGACAGATATTACCTGCTGAAGCTGTCATTTTCCTCCCTTCAACCTATTGTTTGGAACTGCTGAAACTCTATTTCCCATTGCCAGCAATATGGAATTACCGTTATTTTGGATAAAATAGTGTTGTTACTTTATAACAGCCTTAAATGGTTCAGATCACTTACATCAGCTTGGCATTTAGAATACTTCAAAATCCCTCTGTCCAAAAAGAAGTATCTCTGTAACCAGAAATGCAGAGAATTAAAATCAACCAAGACACTCCAAAAAACACCAAACAAAAACCCACCATCCCTTCACTCCCCCACCATTTCTCTGGAGAACACTTTCTCTGCTCTTCGGTAACCTTTTTGCCACAAAACCATACCAAGTAAGTCCCACTCTCATGGCATCAGGCCTACAGATACACACTCCTTTCCTACCTTGTGCCAGCCCTTCAAAGGCCATTTCCTCTTTTTCAGCAAGCAGCCCTCCTGTTTCTGCGGCTCCTGGGTACAATTCATTGCTCCCCGAAGTCCTTCTACAATCTCCCAGCTGTCCTGCTTAAACAGAAAAATCCAGATGTAGATCATATTTCTTCCAAAGGACAGAATTGTTAAGAGAGATTCAAGAGGAAAAAGGCCATAAATAAAATGAAAAAAAATAAATTATGTTGAAATCTAACCTTGGATTCCTCTTTACACTTTATGTATCTTCCAAGAGACAAGATTCCTTTACTTTGATAGAAATTACACAAACCAAACAAAACACTGTTTACATGGCACCATGCTTTATTGAATGTATGTGCTTACCAGAATTTTATATGTATATTTTTCTGTACATGCATACACACTGCGTATAGCCACAGCCTAGTCACCATAAAACCCCTTCTGCCATCACAGGCAGAAACAGCCTATGCTAAAAGGATATGTTTTGTGGTTATGAACCAGAAATAAGAGACACTGAAAATTAAGACCTTCACTATAAACCTCCTTAGTCCATATTCATTAACTCAAGGTTTAGTATTTGGTGTGAATTGCAGCCTCCCTAAAGTAAAAATAATTAAATTAAATAAAAACAAATGAAAAATCTAGGGAAGTAACTCAAGTACTTGTAAGGACATGACTTAAAAGGGAGAGCAGAAGAAAAATAAAAACCACTCTGCATCAGATACACCTTGAATTAAGAGGATCTCTCTTTTTGCCATGAGGAACTCTTAAATGAAAGACCCTGCAGCAACATAACAGAGAAAAGAATGAATGTCACAGTATTTTTACACTTATTATTTATGGAAGGACTGCTAATGACAATGTGACCTGAGTTTCAAGATTTCTGATCAGAGATCTCATGAATTATTTATTGCTAGCTACCATAGGATTTAACTGATCTACGATTAGGAACAACTGACAGGAAATGTCATGTGCTAGTACCATCCCCCTACATTTGAAAAAGACAGAATACTTTAACATATAGCATTTAATGACAAAAAAGGACTATATGAAACACTTCAGGGAAAACAAAACTTTACCAGGTAGGTAAATACTTGTGGTCCTGCCTGCAAGATACATAGGGAACTATTCTCAAAAAGAAACTGCCTGTCAGAAAACCTTTCAAACAAAAATGAAACAAGAATCAGCAAGTGCTAGTTGTGCTCATTTATCCATCCCCAGAGTCCTTAACATTCACCTCTAGAAACCTAGAAAAAACTACAGCAGGTAATATGCTCCTTACTTGAGTAACAAGGCATAACAGCAAACCATCTTCAAAAACACATTCATTAAACAGCTTAAGGAATGTGACCTCTTATTTCACCACATCACTGGTGGCACTCCACTATTTAATTATTCTTTTCCTTGCGCCACACTTTATGGAACAAACCAGAAAGCTGTTCTGCTTCCCTGTCTCGAGTTCACTCTGCCACCACTCGCCACCAGCAGCTCCCATCATTCAACACCCTACACACCGCCCAGTGATGTCCTACTACCTGAAGGTAAGTCAACTTTGCAGTTATCCTAATTGAAATTGTACCACAGCACACATAGTCTGCCCCTGCAGGCTTGGGCTTTACCCTTGTCAGTTTTGAAACAAATAGCTTCTTTACTCCCTCCAGTTTGAGAGATATTTTGACAGCTACTTATATACCGTTATTTCTAACCAATAATCATGAAATCACATTTTTCCTATTGAAAATGAGAAGTCACACTCCATAGTCTTTATGGAAATATTAGACCACTAAATGCTTTCTGTAGTGGTCTTGTATTTCTTTTGTCCTGTTAGATACTATTTACAAACCCTTATATAATCACCAGGACTGGGACTGTTATGACAGAGAGCCTTTTTAAACATAATCAAATATAAAATAATGCTACAATTTACATTAACTAAGTAATAGCTGAACTTAGTGCTGCTTAAATATCTACATGTGGATAAAATCTCATCTCATCTCTTCAGAAAATATGATCTAGTAAATGAGCCAATATAAAAAATAATCTTGACATTAGATGATTTCAGATTATGGATAAGGCAAAGTGAGAAACCTGAAGGAACTAGTGAGAGAGAACTCTCATTAAGAACTAACAGGAGCATCTACAAGATTAAGAAAAATGTTGTGTTTATGTTTTTATTTCTTTTTTTCTTTAAATTATCCAGAAGAGCTTAAAAGCTGTTTTGCCTGATTACCAAGCAAACTATCTCCCTTGCCTTCCCCAAAATATATTAAACTGTAGTACCTAAACACATAACGTTTCCACTGAGAATTAATCTGATAGCAGTCAAGACCAGTGAACAATAGATGCTTTTCAATATTCTAGTACTATATGTAACGAAACAACTTTCTTAAACTTGATATCAAGTTCTCAATAGACTCTGGCCTGCATTACAACTCCAATTTTGTCTGGGTTTCTCCTGCAGTCCAGACACAAGGTGTCTCCCATGTTCCTGCAGGAAAGCCACATTTCTCAGTGTTCTTCAGGTCAGTGAAGTGGCCAAGAATGTGCCTTCACAGCTAAAAAGTGTGAAAATTGGAAGGAAATCTAAAGTGGGAGCACTTCCTCACATCAAGCAGGCCCAATGGCCTGCCAAATCTCAGGTGGTGAAGGCAAGTCTCCTACTCACACTTCAATTGCAAGCTTTACGTAAAAGTAGCTTTGTTGAATTAAGAATGTATCCTTCTAAAAGCACAAGATTATTTCATCAACTACGTTACCGAAGGAAAGGAAAGGAAAGGAATAGCTCAGAGGATAAACAGTTTGGGGACCTGCTGGATACATGCAAGGTGCAATGCTGCATTAACACAATCTGGTCCTCTTCCACATACATCTGTCCAGAAGAATCCAACCTTTCCCACCTGAATCCCCAAACCCCACAATTTTCCAAAACACTGCTACTGTGACTGCTTTTGGATTTGTTCACTCTTGACCCAGACCCTACTGAGTATTGGTCAGTATTTTGTTTTGCAGCAGATCTGACACCACATTTAATGAGAAAGAAGCATCAGTTGGCTATTGCTGGGAGCAGCTGCAGAAGCGAAAGAAAACTGCTTACTCTCTATAATGAAGGCAAATGAATCAGGCTGGTCAGTTATCATCTATTCTTATCTGTCTGAAATAGCAGAGGAGAGAATTGGAGATACAGGACTTCCTGAAAGCTACTGAAAGCATTCAGATTATTGTCCATTCTGCTGATTCTTATCCCACAACAGGGAACTGAAAAAGATACCCCAAGCCACAGTGCTAAACTAAAAAAACCAAACCACCACCACCCCAAAAAACCCTCAAGAATGCCAGCTGAATGGCATTAATAAAGAATTCTAGCATAAGCTTGATGTCCAGATTGGTTGTGTCTGAAGGTTATGACCCTACAAAATATTCTGTATCATTACGGGGCAGTATCTGCATCAGATGATCAACAGTACATTTGCTGCCCAGGTAGGAATTTCACTAAAGGCTATGGGATGAACATACTTTTTACTTTTCTCAGGTCCAAAGGTGTTAATTTCAGATCAGCACTGGAAAAAAATCACCCTGTAGTTGCTAATTGGCTTATACCTCCTCTTGCTGAATTAAAAAGACTCATACACTTTGGTCTTCAGAGATAAGCCTGTCATTATGTAACTGTAGTAATATTTTTTTTTGTTTAATAAAAGAAAGGCCTCTTCATTTTCTGCATTATTCTATACTGTACAGCTCCTCAAGGTGAATTGTTTCAAGAGAAAGAATGCAGTAATGAGCTTGAATGGCTCTCAGACCAAAGCTTGCTGTTGCAGCTCCCTGAACGAAACAGATGACAGTGCCAGATTTTCTTCCAGTGTAAAATGCATTCAGTTGTACCGAATATTTTAAAGTGCCAAGAATAGAAACCTGCTTTGTGGAGGATAAGGGCTGGCATCAGCTGCAACTAAAGCATTTGTTACAGTTCATAAAATGGGCAGAAATGATTTAATTTTTTTTTTAGAACATGAGATTTTTAAGCAGCGCTCCAGTCATAAAGCTTTTCCCTACTGAATCTATTTTAAAAGTTAGTTAACATATTAGACTTAAAAATAACTGCCACAATATATCTTCTTTTGATCACAGGTCAATTTAAATTTAAAGATCAACACCAGCTTTCCTTACTCACAAAATGCTCTTTGAGCTATGGCTTCATGGAAGAGATCCCTTTCCACGACTGAAGAAGGGACAAAGACGAGCAGGGAGGTGGGAAGTGGCAGTAGCCTCTAACCTGCTATGGGGCTTCAAGGTGAATTTAGTGGAACAGTATTAACTGTTAACCTCTTCACTGCAAATTCACACTGCAAATGCATCTGGCAGAATGGGGGCACCAAGTGTAGCAAGAGAAGGAATAGGCCCCGCCAAGTCCTGCAGCCCTGCTTAAATCAACTCTTTCGTAGCACATTGGCCCATCTTCTGCAACACAGGACTAGTGTTCCACACCAGCAACACACCAACACATAACTAAATTTTAGCAGGCACAGCAGCCTTACACAACTGTGGTTCCACATAGCAGTCTTGGGTCACTCATATAGTGCTAGTCTGTATCAGCAGCAGAGACTGTGCCTGGGAAATCAGAGACACTCAACACTCAGATCCCACTATTTCTGGGGGCAACCAACCCGCCCACCTCCAAACTCTCCAAGTCCCTTCCCCCTGCATTTTTCAGAATGTCTTTCTACTTAATCAGATTACAAGAAGTTCTGTGTCAGACCTGTAAGGCAGATCTGTCACTAACCTGCAAACAATGAGTCTAGCTCTGAAGGTCCCCGAGAGAGGTGCAAGTGTTTGAAGGAGGAGCAAGAAGCCCTCCATGGAGCTGGAAGAGATGTCCCTGCCCATGGCAGGAGGGTTGGAACTATATGATCTTAAGGTCCTTTCCAACCCTAACTATTCTATGATTTGATGAAGCAAAGAATATCAAAATCATAGCACATCACTCTAATCTGCACGCTGTAAGGCAAAATTATTTAAACTTTCATGATACTATTAATAAAGTACCAATAACAATGTTACACTGTACTCTTCTACCAGGACTTTGAGGGAAGGGAAATCTGCTGGAGGTCTATGTTGCACATGTGGTACTTTCTGGATTAGGGGATTTTTAATGGTTTTATGAAACTGTAGATTGTTGCTGTTTTCTTAATAGAACACCTGAAGTGCTGTCATTTAAACTAACACACAGATGAAAAGGGCAAATTAAATAACTCTCAGACAGTGGCATCACTCATCCTCAGTCTTGTCAGCCCTGTGTAGGTGGATGTTAGTCGGGACAGACTGTGAAGCTCCAATTAACCCATACAAGAGGCTGAGTGAGAAAAGAAGTAGTTAATGATATAAACAAAACTACTTGATCAGCTGTGACAAGAAATTCTCTGTGAGAAGGGGGGAGTAAAGAGACAGGACACAAGAAAGATGTAACATCCTCACTGCCCAGACCAACAATATATATATTTTGTAATATATGCTATACTATATGACTTACACTACTAAACAGAGGATCTATCTAGAAAGGTAAAAATCTTTATAATTTGCAAGACCAGAGCCTTTTGGGGAACAGCAACAGGGAGAAGATTTCTGTTCTTCATCCAAAGCACTGCTGTGTCCAGGCCAGTAAGTCTTGCAGTGGATTGCCTCTGCTACACCTAAATGTCCATCTTTCCACATGCAGCACAGAGGAGTATATCTAGGATAACACTCCTGAAACGTACTACCATCACAAACTATAATTAACAAATAAATTTTAAAAGTGTAAGAGAAAATGACCCATAGAAATTATTTTCAAATAAATATCCAGAGTGCATCCTGCACAGGATATTTAAATCTTTATTTTCCCCAGCAAAACAGTTCCTTCCGCAAACTGCAAGACAACTTCAGAGTGAAAAAATAGCCATGTGAAAAACACCAAAACTATCAGGGAATTAAGGAAGGAAAATAATACACAACCATGCACATAAACACTGACAATGCTGAACAAAACTGTGATTTAATGTGTTGGTTTTTTCCTTTCTAAATTTTGCTACTTTGAAGGAAGACCTCTAGATCACTTCAGCAGAAGCAAACTTTTATAGAATAAGCTAGAAAGTTATTGTATTCATGAAGAAGGAAATAGAGAAAGTATCAAAGTATTCCTTATGAATATTAGAAGTCCCAATTTAAAAACAAAAAAATCAGAAACACCAGGGGAACCTTAAAAAGCACATGTAATTTCTGAGTAACATGTTTGCAAATTTCAGACTATGCAGCTTTTAGACCTGCTTAGTGATCGTTTCCCAGCATATAACAAGTCACACAAGCTCCTCTACTTCTGTGGGCTTGCCTCTATCATTATCACTCCCTGAAAGCACAGACAATCAGTTAACCCATGTAGGTTCCCCAGATGCAAAAGCACGCTGTTAATTACTTGGTATTGCAATGACTGCCTATGAAAATATTAATACTGAAACATCGATCAAAATGGAGTTACTTATCACAATGCTCCATATCATCACTTCAATGTATCTTGGGAGAGAACCTGCTTTATACCTTCATTTAGCCTGACCTGACAGGTGTATGAGGCAACTTACCATCTGCTTGACTATAATGAATAAGCACAGATGTATGAGGAATATGAACAAAACACCAAGTTGCAGCTCTCACCTCGTACAGGTACACCTTGCATTTTTGTACAAGGACCAAAGACTGAAAAATTGGGGATTGACAAGATGACATTAAACCCTCCTAAATTATTTCTTCTGTCCAAAGAGAGCAGGTGAGAACAAAATGGATAAGAAATGGGACCCACTAATAATAATATATGTAACAGAAACTGCTTCTGCATAAGTATGGTAGCTTATACTGGCTGTGTAACACACCAATGGATTTAGTCATGCTCACGTAAATCTTATTATTTAAATACTCATGATAACACTTGACAGACAGGAACTGTTGAAACAGACAATACCAAATGTTTTAAACTACACTTTTCAAAGGTACTCTCATACTGAGGATATAAAAATATAATGTTTCTGGAAAACAAAAAAAGGCATCCTGACAGCAAGGATTTCTTTGCTTGGTACACTAGAAATGCACAGCATTTCTTACAGGCACAGTACTTGAAAAGGCATCACTTGTTCGGATCTGTCTACCTTGCCAGTTGTATGTACAGGGCCAGAAGTCCCCTAAAAGCAGGTGCTATTTCAAAACACAGCTGAGGTCTCCAAAGCTTTTGGGGGATTGGGATACTCAATTCCAATTAAAATTTCAACCCGAGGCAGGTTCGAGAGCTCCACTAAGCCAGCACTGGCACAAATGAAAGTTTACCTTAAGCATAGTGCTCATGATTTTGCAAGCATGGATTGAGCCCATTTAAGCTTGATTCTCAGTGTGGCTGCAGTTCAACATTTCTTGCCCACAAACAAAAGCTATCTTCAGCAGCCTCACTTTTCAGGTGCAAACACTCACAGACATGTCTTTTAAAACTATAAGGTTTAAAGAATAGTACCGTCTTTTCAGAAAACAAAGCATCCTTTGCATTAGGCACCCAGGTGAATCATGCTACACACGTACCTATTTTCAAAAGTACAGATTAAAACAACACACATACACAAGCACCTTTTCACTGTCAAAGAGAACCTCTGTCACGTTTCAGAAAAGTGTGTTTTCACACACGCATGTACACCTTTCCCTAGAAACTTGAAATAAGTAGAGCAGTTACCAATACCACAGAAGTGGCTTCTTTCAGGGAAGATTTGGAATTTCAGGATCTGAGACCAAGCCGCTATGGCAGCAACATTTCACTATAAAGACACCACACATACAACATGATAGAAATTCAAATTCACTGTTAGCATTCGAATTTTACAAATGCCTGTTATTCATTAATGTGTTTACTGCATTTGACTCAAAATAAGATGCTGCTACCAACAAAAAACCCGAAAAGAGTAAGGAGAACAAAGTGATGACATAAAATAAGCAAGCAACAGGAAAACAAAGTTTAAGAGATTTGCTGATATTGAAGAGCAAAAGTAACAGCCAATCCTAGTAATGATTTCAGCCTGATAAAGAAAGTTTGCATTACCTGTCGACTTCCCTGCTTGGAGGAGCAGCTGCTAGTACTTCTTGAAGGAGACAACATTTTCTGGGATGCACCAAAGCTTTTTTCTTCACTCATGATTTAATACTATTTGATTCACATAAGCTCACTTAAAACACCATTAAAAGGTAACTTAGAAAATGTGTTGGAAGACTCCTGAGAGAAATGCAGAACTTATCCTTTACCCAAATGCAGCCCTGTGGCATGGTCTGCATCCCATGGAAAATTCCTAAAAAGGAAGAGAAAACCAAAAAGCCAAGTTATCAGATGTTGTCTCTTACTGCCATCCTGTAGCATGAATCATAAATAAAGCCTTTGGTAACACAAGCTGGCTGCATTGCTGCACATTATTATAAATTATTCCAACAATCACTTTCAGATAGATTTTCAAGTCTCAAACAGGAATCAAATTTGGATCCGAAATGCATGCTTTAATTGTCACTGTTTATTCAGAAGATAGAGTATCAGGAATCTTCTTAAGGATTTAAATTCATTTAAAAAAATATTAATAAAAACATCCATACAGTATAAGAAATATCTATATAAAATGAATCAAAACAGTCTCAAAATGGGAAGAAAGCATTAATAAAATGTCTCACAAGAAGGATGGTGAGTAATCAAAAAACCCACCCTTTTTCCCTGTTTCTTGATAATTTAAACAAGTAAGCATGGCTTCAGGTTGCAAAGCAAAAAATAAACAAATCTCTTTCTATAAAAGAGCAATACATAAAAGTAGTGCGCATGCAAACCCAGCTGCACGGAGCTGTGCGTGACCACTCTTGCCTGGAATCAGAAAGTTGTAACTACTGTCACACTAGTTGTGTCAGTCAGTGACTGGAAGAGTAACCACCAGACTGTTTAGTAACAGTGCTGTCTGTAGCATATGCAAATAAAAGCCATGCCAGAAACTCACACTAAGGGGGCCAGAGTTGTCATGGTAACTGCATATGGTTTTTTAAAACCAAGCAGAGGACATGACAAAAGGGTGATGCTTTCCAAAACTTGGGGTGGTGGAGGAGCTTTATAAATTCTGTATCACTTCAAGGTTTTATTGTCTTGGGTAAGGAATTTGTACGTTAGGAAGAGCTCAAGAGCCACCACACTGAGGAAGGCAAAGAAGTTTCCACAAAGAGAAGAGAAATTTCATTGTTGAGACAGGAAAGCTCTACTTTACAATCTCCTCATGCTGTCAACAGTCCTGAACTAGGAACACTGTACTGAAGTTTGCCATTCATTTTTTCTTGAAGAGTCTTAAAAACCTATTCTGAGAGAAGCAGCATTTTCAGCTCCCTAGTGAAACACTTCACACTTTAAGAATTTAATTTCCTTTAAAAAAAGAAAAAAGAAAACCAAAAGCCACAGACAAAACCCCCCAAATAAAACCAGGAGCTATATTTAAGAGGAAGACAACACTATGCTGCAGAAAACTTCTCTGCCATAGTCTGAAGCAACCAATCGCGGAACAGAGACCTCTTCCAATCTACAGTGCCTCTTTGACAATAGAGTTTGTTGTAACATTTCAACCAACATGCCCTCTTTTCACCTGAAACAACGTAACTCTTCATGGCATTGACCTTAATCTAGTTAAAAATACTCAATTACCTCCAGACACAAATCTATCACCAACAGTAATGAAACAGCCCCAGTCTCCAAAGGTCAGGTGAGAAAGTGAGCTCTGCTGGGACTCTTCCATGGGTGATCAGCCTGGCAACTACTTTCAGGAACCACCAGACAGGTACAAAGCCAACGAGCACAAGCAAGAGCCAAAGAAAGCCAGAACACCATAGCAATGTAATAGTGAGGTCTGAACTGGGCCTAGCACAGTTTTACACTGAAATTGCTACTGAGATTAGGAATAGTACATTTTGCAGAAGGTGTAATAGTCACTTCTTATCCATAAGATGAATTTGCGTGGCATGTCATTAAGAACTAGCACTTTTAACAGGTTTAAGATTTATCACAGTTCATGCAGGTTTTTAACTGGAGTAAGTATGAAGTATAACTTACTTTCTTAGTTTCAAGCTGTATTCAGTACAACAGTTTAACAATAACATCTCTAGTAACAATCAAAGGTCAAATATTCACAAAAGGAACAGAAACACGCTTCCTGCAAATTCATCATTTGAATGCCTCCTTGAAAGTACTAGGCACCGAGTGCTTTCCCTTTTTGGCACACTGATCACTCAGATAACAGCTCCATGATCCAAACAAGCACTTTATCACTTGGCTTTCATTGGTATCTATCTGGAGTTCTGGCAAAGTATTGGGAAGAACAGACTCTAATTTGCAGCAAAGTGTACTGGAAGTTACTGTCATTAGTACCTTATGAGTGTAACTCCAGAGTACACTAGATTTAAATTACACAATGACCTTTGCCTATTAGAACACACAGCACAATGGTTGTGATGTCCTGGAAGCATCAGGTAACTGAAAAAAAAATTGAGGTTTTGAACTTTAACACAAGCTATATAAATCAGAAGAGTATTTATTTCCACCATCAAGTTTTTGGCGTGGAGTCTAAATGAAGTTAAGCTGTGGCTACATTAGCATTTTAGGATAGAGAAGAAAAGCACTTCCACTGCAAACCTCCTGGTCTCCCACTCTTGCCACATTTAGGTTTGCACTGCAGGACAGTCCTGGAGCATGGAAACCAAATCCATTTTGGATGATATGTGCTGCAGGAGTGCGTCCAGTGATCAAAGCTTTGAATACACAGCACCACACTACAGCTGGTGCTGTAGCCCTGACAAGTCCCACCTTGGTGTAGATGCTGGGTCCTCACCTTTAACTGACTATGAAGGTCCACTTTTACTGCATTTGCAAACACTGATGTCATTTAGTCACAGACTTACTCCACCTGAGTGCGTAAAATCTTCAACAGCAATGTCATTTGTCCTTCTGGAATCAAAAAGAGAGAGTGACAGGCATTTTTCCAAAATTTAAATGAGCTGAGGGTGACTCAGCCACCTAATCAGAGGTGCTTACACAAGGGGCAGGAGGCAGGCTGAACAGCCCCAACTTTCCCAGCCTG
>NW_009935621.1:10565-11071 GCF_000696875.1 Nestor notabilis | reverse complement strand
GGGCTGAGTGGCTTCGTGACCGGTACAGACCTTCAGAACAGGCGCTTCTCATACCTGCGAGGGGAGCAGCAGAGCAGAGGCCTTTTACTGACCCACCTCACCCAGGGCAAGGAGAAAGGCACAGCTCGGGAACAGCTCCTGGCCTGACAGCGCATGGAAAAGCCCCTGCCAGAAGCACTTACGAGTGGAGGCCGTGCACCCCTCCTTCCACCTGGGCAGACGTCGTCCTCTTCTCAAACTTCAGCTCTCCCGAGTACATCATGGCTCTGAGGGGGAAGGACACCGGTCACGCGCCAGCCAGAGCCCAGGGATCACAGCGCCCTGGCACAGGTTCAGCTGGAGCCGCTGTGACACGGGACACTGGTTCTTCCAGTTGCAACCTGCATGGTCTCTGCTGTGCTAAGAGCCGGGCAGAGTGAGGTAACCCCAACCTTCCCAGGAGAGACGTGCTCCTGCAGCCCTGGGGCTGGCGGATCTGTGGCACTGTCACCGGGGTGTGGGAAAGG
>NW_009935621.1:9931-10461 GCF_000696875.1 Nestor notabilis | reverse complement strand
TGCTGGATCCCAGCAATCAGGTATGGAATGAACTTGTGGATAGAGCCCTTGTCCTGCACTGCGCCGGAGACCCCCTGGGCCACTTTGATTTTGTCTGTCTCACTGGATGGAAGCAAAAACCAAGGACGTTTGTGAAGTGGAGAAGCCCCAAAAGCTCGATCTGCTGCCCCAAAGCACCATCTCTTACCTGAAATACCGGTTCTGGCTGCCCAGGTTCTTGTCCATGGCATCTAGTGAGCCCATGCCACGGTACTTCTTCAGCCTAATTCCATCCGAGAAGAAGTACTCGCCTGGGGCCTCCGTGGTGGCAGCCAGGAGGGAGCCCATCATCACTGGCATTAGAGAGCACCAAGAACAGGCTGTGAACAGCAGGAAGGCGGTGGCCACAAAACCCCTGGGTCCCTGGGCACAGCACCCTGATGACCCCTCATGCCCCGAGCCACCTGCAGGTGTATGTCCTCATGCCCAGAATCCAATGCCATATGGAAATCTGTCCTAGGAGACTCCCAGCAATGTGCATAGAATCACAG
>NW_009935621.1:0-9433 GCF_000696875.1 Nestor notabilis | reverse complement strand
GGAGGCGCCGAGCGCCAGCGCCTTTGCGATGTGCCCGACGGTCTGGATCCCACCGTCTGCGATCACGGGGACACCGAACCTCCGGGCGTACTCGGACACCTTGTACACCGCGGTGGCCTGGGGCCGGCCGCACGCCAGCACTGCGGGCAGGAGAGAGCAGGGACAGGGTCAGCTCTCACACAGCACCACGTCCCCTCCCCAGCAGGCCCCTCAGGCTTCCAGCACACACATGCTCCAGCACTCGGGAACGCGCAAATCCCTGGATGCTCCTTCCCTAGGCCGAGTTGCAGGAGACGTGGATGCCCAGGAGGTGCCTGCTGGGACATCCTCATGGCCTCTTGACTCCGAAACGCTGCGGGTGACCTTGGGACTGGGGTCTTTGACCCAATGCCTGGGATCAGCCAAGAGTCCCGGCTCATCCTGGCGCACAGCAGACGTGTGGGGAGCTCGGGAGGGAAGCGGAGCAGACTTCAAAAGCCCCTCTCCAGAGCATCCGTGGCACATGTCCCACCACTCGCTCCCTCACAGCAGTGCCAGACCCCATCTCTGGATACCCAGCACTGTATGAAGTGCTTCCTGCACGGCAAGGCAGCTGGCTGGGAGAGAGCTGGTATGTGTATATATGTATATATATAGACATCTGCACACACAAACACACATGCAGCAGTGGGAAAGGAACTGGGCAGGATGATTTGATGGCTTTGGGGAAATAATTTATGATGTTCCTGCCCTGCAGGATCCTGCCAGGTTTAGCTGCCCCACGGAAAGGGAGTTGTTAGCTGTGGATTTACCTGCTTTTCCCAGTCAGCACCAGTTAGAGGCTTCCCGTTACACGAGGGAAAACCAGCACAGGGCACATCTTTGTCAGCCACAGGCATGCGAGAACACTGAGAGGAGCTTCTCTCAGGGTGACTTCCCTTCCCCACAGTTAACTGGAAGCCTTTTCTCTGGTCATGGTTAGTCCAGCACGTCAGGTAAGGTTATGGCCATGCAGGATTAGTGAGCTCCAGGAGAGGTTTAGCCTGCCTGGCACCACAATGCCCTGGCACAGGTTTGCCAAGGCCAGAGTCTGTGGTTGCTCCATTCCCAGTGCTCAGCAGCAGCTCTGAGAGAGGGCAGCCAGAGTCCAGAGCAGGAAAACACTGAGTTTAATGCACCAAAACTCAGCCTTAAGCTAAGGCTCAGCCAGGCAGGGGGAGTCCGCCAGCGGCAACGGGGATGCCCTGAATCTTAAAGAGATGGTCTCGCTCGGTACCGCACTGCTAAAGCTGCAAAACGCTGCAGGGGAAGAGCTCTGGGGAGAGAAGCACTTGATTTTGGAGTACACAGAGTCCAGGGTCTATGGGACTGTGCCACAGACAGTGCAGGGCCTGCGGAACCTCACAGGAGCAACCACAGAGACCAGCCCTTTAAGGAGCAGCTTGGCCCAGGGCCGCTGGGAGCACCCAGCACCCCGCACCACAGCCCGAGCACAGGCTTCCAAAGCAGGGTTCAGAGAGCACACACGCCGAGTGGGCTGGGTGAGGGCTTGTCCTCCTTAGGGTATCTGCAAAGGGCAGCCCTGCAGGATCGTCTGCTAGAGAAAACCTTCTGGGATCTTCAACAGAAACCTCCTTCCCTTTGAGGTGCATCACAACAAGGAGTAAAGGGCAAGACTCAGGGCTTGGGTAGCATCAGAGAAGTGCAGAGCAGGCAGCGCTGCACCCTGTGCTGGGCAGGGGGAGAGCTCTTTCTCTCCACAGGTCTGTGGGGAAAGATGTGGCTGTGGTACACAACTGCCATGGTACCAACAGCAGCTCAGTCCCTCTGTAACCCCAGGGGAGTGAGCTTCAAGTGAAGCTTTGCCAGTAACTGGCCAGATCTCGAGCAGGATCAAGGCCTGCTCAGGGATCACCTCCCAGCACTGGATCAGCAGGGCCATGCCCAGCTACAGATCCAGAAGGTGCAGTCAGAAAGCCCTCTCAGGCTCCTATCTACTTTGGAGTGGAGGATGGACAGGCCTGAGTGGCCTCGGCTTTGACAGATCAGACCCTGCTTTAGGAACTCAGAAAGGCTTCTCAGCTTCCATTTCAGATTCAAAACCAGTATCCAAAGCCACAAAACCCCAAGTGCATCTACAGCTAAATTATTCTCAAACAAGCAGTAGGGCCATGTGCAGCCAAATCAGGGTCCTGCTTCAAGACACGTAATTAGGGTTGGGAACAGGGCAAGTGACTTACTATAGGTGCCCGTGACAGTAGAAGGGCATTTGGGGCTGTGGGACTTTAGGTCTGGAGGGATCTTTGGAGCAGCTAAACAAAAACAAACACACACATTTTAGAGACAGAAGAACAGCAGCAGAACAAAGGACCCCAGCAGTGACCTGCTACTGGCAGAGCACACGGTGTGGGACAGAGCTGATCCTGCAAACCCTTCCTAGCCCGAGCCAAGCCAGAGGCCACGTCCTGCACAGCACATGCTCACCCTGCCCCAGCAGCCATCCAGTGACCCCCCAACCCAAAGAGCCAGAGTTCTTGCCCTAAAAGGGACAAAACCCTGAGAAGCTGTGAGTAAGAGCTTTGCAACCATGTCTCCTGTGAAGCACCACATTCTGCCTGTGCCCTGTTCCTACCCCAAACCAGCACCCAACCCCACCTCCAGGGCCGGGGGGAGAGACACCCTCTGGAGGTGTTCTCCCTGCTGCACAATGGAACGAGCCTCAGCGGGTCCCCTGCCTCAGAGCCAGAGTGAGACATGTGTGTCCTGGTTCTGCTCTGGCTATGGAAGCATCAGCCCAAGCACACCACAACCTCCCTAGAAAGGTGACCTGACACTGCGACCCCCCCGCAAGCAGCGTCCCGTGGCAGGCAAAGCAGGACACAGCCGAGCTGCAGGGCTGCTCCACAGGGAACTGGCAGAGCTAAAGCAGTGCCCTCAGCCATCACCTCCTGCTGCCTCCTGTGGCAAGGAGCAGAGCAGAGAGGGGCTGTTCATGGGCTCAGCACCTTGCACCACCTCTCTGCACCTCATCTGCCAGGTTCTAAACACAAGGACTGAGCCTGTCCTCAAGGCAGCCTCTCTCCAGGCCCTGGGGACACCCCTCTCTGCCTTTAGCCAAGGATGACACCGCCACTGCCCCACACAAGCTTTGGCTAACTGCAGACAACAGCCCGAAATCCCATCTTAGCCTGGAAATGGCAGAAAGGCATCGAGCCCAGCAGACCCAAGCATCACTCACACTGCTGCCAGAGGGGAAGGGAGCACAGACAGCGCAGTGCACCTCACCCACGGGCACTGGGATCCAGTAAAGCCCCTCTCCCTGCAGAGCTGCCCAACAGCCCCGTCCCACACCGAGCCACAGCGTGGGCAAAGCCACACGTGCTATAGCTGCTCCACTCAGCCTCGGTCAGTACTGGGAAATGCCTTTGCTGCTGCTGCCACCCCAAAGGTTTGACCTGGGTGTTGGGAAATCCTGACTGAAGAGGGTGAAAGAGCTTGCTGCTGGACACTGCCCTTGTAATGGGTTAAATCCATCCCAGCTCTGCTGCTTTTCAGCAGGGAATGCCTATTGAACAGACGTAGGAGACAGCTGATCTCTCTCACCTTCCTGTGTGATGCAGATGGAGCCACTGCCCATCCCGACCCTCAGGGCATCCACCCCTGCGTCGATGAGGTTCTTGGCCTGAGCAGCAGTCACAACTGTGGGGAGCAGAAACTGGTTTGAAGAGAGACAAGCAATCTGCACACTGTGACACTGCTCTGCCCTGTGGCTGCAAACACCCCCTGCCCAGGGCACCCGCCTGTCTCAGAGCCAGGCCGGGCTGTCCCCTCCTACCAGGCCTATCTGTGAAAGCAGAGTGAGTTTCTGTCCCCAGTTGTCCCTTTATGCTACTCTGCAACACGCTGACACCCAAAGGCTGAGGTAGCAGAGGTCACCTCATGGTGCCAAGCACCCTTTGGGCCACACCAGGCAGGGAGGGCAGAGCACGGGCTGCCAGCAGCACCAGTAACACACCAGCCAGGTAAGGACAAGAACTGAACTCTGCTGTCGAGAGGCCGGGACAACTTCCATGAGATTTCCACATTAAGCACAGTCATTGTTATCATCCAAAATTTTAAACTGGAGTGTAAAAAGCTGATGTGGAACAGCTCCAGAGGCCTGTACACACTGTGCTGTGGGACATGATTGCAGCTGGGGCAGCAGCAGGGCACTGCCCTGTGCCTGCAGTGTGTGTGCTCTGTTCCACAAGCAGAGGAAACCATTTTGAGTTGACAGGCATTCACCAAGACGAGTGTTTCACTCCCATCCCTGCAGCTCCCTCTACGGCTAAGAAACAAATTGTTATTTAAAGCCAAGTCTGGAACACGTGCCTACCGTTTCCTCCAATAACTTGTAGGTTGGGGTATTTCTCCTTAATGTATTTTATCATATTGATCTGGAAGATGGAGTTCCCCTGAGAGGAGTCCTGCAACAGAAAGAAAACCAATTTCAACCACAATTTCTGCAGAAGTTTGCAAATACAGCTCTGGAAGAGCCTCAGATCCTCACTCTGCTTAGCCAGGTCTCTGTTAATTTGGCTAAATGAGCAAAAGGATTCCCAAATTGAGCATAGAACCAGAGAAGCTGCTGCCAAGACAATAATGCACCTTCCCTGTGCAGGGCAGTTTATCATAAAGATGTCAGTAATACCAGTCATGTTTAAAACCTGTGGCTTGTACAGCACATCTGCTGTGGCTCTACCACCAGGACACCATCAGCCCCGTCTCAAACTACAGGTAAAGTGGTGAATGTTCCTTGTGGAATCCAGACTGGCCCTTGGAGGGAGCTGCTGAACTACCAGATGTCAACCACGGAGCACTCGGGCCCTCTGACACCCGCGGTCCTGACAGCTCACTGCTGTGTGTTACACATGTGGAGCTGCCCAGCCATGTCCTCAGAGCAAGCCAACAATCAATGGGAAACAATGTGCAAACACAGGCTGTGACGCTGGGCCTGAAAGCTTTACAGGCCAGGAGGGGAGAGCAGCAGAGCAGCTCTGACTGCTCCTGAACATCAGGAGTAAAGAGAATAACACAGTAACACACAGCAAACTGCTGAAGGGAAAATGTAAGAAGCCAAATATTCAGAACCAGTTGGGAATATGAGAGATGATGGCGACGGACTGCAAGAAACATTTGTGGAAGTTCAAGGCCAGGTTGGACACAGGGGCTTGGAACAACCTGGTCCAGTGGAAGGTGTCCCTGCCCGGGGCAGGGGTTGGAGCTAGATGAGCTTTAAGGTCCCCTCCAACACAAACCAGTCTGAGATTCTAGGATTCCCGGCTTCAATGCACCCTACATACTCCCTTGAGGTTATATAAGTTCCCAGGCATGAGGAATCCCTCTTATGTGATGACTCCAACCTGAAGGAGACTGAGAGGTCAACAAATTGCCGTATTCTAACACAAAAGAGCCTGCAATGAAGACAGTAAGGGCCAAGCTGCTGCCCCATGGCCAGAGAGATCCATTCAACCTGCACCCCCAGGCCAATGTGACACCCAAGGGTGCTCACCAGCACTACAGCATCCACGCCAGCCTGCACCAGGAGGTCCAGCCGATACTTGTCATCTTCGTGTGTCCCGATAGCAGCACCACAGAGCAGCTGCTTCTTGGAGTCCTTCGAAGCCAGAGGGTAATCCCGGTTCTTCTTGAGGTCGGTGCGGGCAATTATAGCCACCAGCTCGTCATCTTCATTAACAATTGGCAGCTTGCCTTGAATCAAACACAGAGCATCACTGCAGCAGACACACGTCAGCCCTGCGGCACACCAGGAGCACCAGGCAGCAACTGGGACAAGGTGGCGACTCAAAGAGGTGTGTTACCAAATCTTGCTTGGCCATGGATGGCAGCAACCCTGGGCCAGGTAACAGAGCAAGGGGTTTGCAGGGCTGGAGGAGGACTCGGTGTTACTGACCACAGGAAAGGTGCATCTTTCAACACATGACACTGTGTTCAAAGTCAAATTGCTAAACCCTTACAGAGCTGCCAAATCGTGCAGGCCAGGATGGAGGGTGGAGGATGAAAGGTGTGTGGCTGCACAAGCAGGCGCTCCACAGCCCCGGGGCTGCCAAGAATCCCTCAGCTTCAAAGAGAGCTGAGATAAATGCATGTGGCCTCTGTACCCTGGCACTCTGTCCTCACTCACTGTCCTCTCCTCATGCTGGAACATAGCCCTCCCATGTTCCATCCACGCAGAGACATGTGTCCAAATCACCCACTGCTTCCCCCAGCCCAGCACTTCCCCAGCTCTCCCTGGATGCAGAGAGGGGCTCTTCATCAGGGACTGTAGTGATAGGACACGGGGTGATGGGTTCAAACCGAAACAGGGGCAGTTCAGGTTGGAGATAAGGAAGAAGTTCTTTGCTGTGAGGGTGCTGAGGTGCTAGAACGTGCTGCCCACAGAAGTGGTAAATGCTCCATCCCTGGCAGTGTTCAAGGCCAGGTTGGACAGAGCAACATAGTCTAATGTGAGCCGTCCCTGCAAATGGCAGGGGGTTGGAACTGGATGATCTTAAGGCCCTTTCCAACCCAAACCATTCCATGATTCTATGATCACAAACATCCACAGGTACCTTTTTTACTCCTTTGCAGGATTTCATTTGCCTCTTTCAGCATCACGCCAGCCGGGGCCACCACCAGATCCTCCCGCTTTGTCATGATCTGGTGGGAGGGAGAAGATAAAAAGTCACAAGAACTCCTTCGCTCTGCTCCAAAAATACCAACCCCCCTGTGCCCATGTGAAACGCTGCCATGTGCCAGTGCTCTGCAGACAAAGGAGCCCACAGCACAGCAACACGCCTCCAGAACACAGAGGAACAAGCAACACGCCTCCAGGAACGGAGAGGAACAGCCTCCAGCACGCAAGCAGCCCCCAAGCCCATCAGTGCAGTGAAGAGAGGAGATGGCAGAGGGCCTCAGCAAGCCGAGGGAGAGCACCCAGAAGCAAGGGACAACTCTCAGATGACCCTTGTCTGGGAGGTCACCCAAAGAGCCCTCCCTTTTAATAGAGCACAGGCAAATAAGGGCTGGAGACACGGCCGCGGTCCCATGCTGCTCTGGCAGAAACGCCACCCCTGGGCTTGTTTTCAGGCAGCGATCCCCAGGACACAGGCTCTGGGAGGGCTCTGCCCAGAATAACCCACTGCTGGGGCAGGGCCGGGGGGGCAGAGGAGTCACTTCAGTCCAAGCACACACTCACCCTGACAAACCAGCACCAAAACACAGCAGGGGGCAACAGAGCTGGAACATGGGGACAGCTGATGTGACAAGCCAAGGGGAATGGCTTTAACCTGACAGAGGGGAGACTGAGATGAGCTCTGGGGCAGAAGCTCTTCCCTGGGAGGGTGCTGAGGCGCTGGCACAGGGTGCCCAGAAAAGCTGTGGCTGCCCCATCCCTGGCAGTGTTCAAGGCCAGGTTGGACACAGGGGCTTGGAGCAACCTGCTCTAGTGGAAGGTGTCCCTGCCCAGGGCAGGGGTTGGAGCTGGAGGAGCTTTAAGGTCCCTTCAACCCAAACCAGGCTGGGGTTCTATGAAAAAAGCTTTCACCACAACAGTGGTCAAACACTGAAGAGCAGCCCAGTGAGGAAACACAAATCTCCATCCTTGGAGACACAGACACAGCCCCAGGACGTGCCTCAAGCAGGAGGCTTGACAAGAGACCTGGAGGTCCCTTCCCACCTGCAGTGTTCTGCCATCACAAAGCTCAGGCTACTCGAGAAGGCCAAGCAAAGCTAAAAAGGAAAACTCTAACCCTCAAGGAAGGTCGATTAGTTGAACACAACAAAGAGGGATCATTTCACTTATTTATACCATAAGAACAGACATTTTGCATCGGGAAAGATGCACCCATCCAAAACTCTGTCTGTGACAGAACCCACGGTTCAGGAAAAGCCTGAGGAATCACAGCCATATCCCACAACACTCCCTGAGCCTGGGGGATCCACGAGCTTCCCGAGCTACAGGAAACCTGTGTGTTTAACTGGATGGCAATGAATGGCTCAGCAGGATGAGTGCTGGGCAGTGAGTGGGAAGAGACCTAGATCATTCATTCCCTTGGCTTTGCCTGGTGACAGCAGCAAGCTTCCAACTGTGCAGGGCTGAATGATCCACTGCTGAATGATCCACGTAGAGGAGGAGAGGAGATTCTTCTCCTGCTCCTCTGAATGGGCCAGCATGGCTTCAAAGGGCCATGTGCGCTTTTAGAACCTACTCCTGGTTTAAGATTCTCGTTACAGGTATTTATAGGCGATTTCAAATCGAAGAGGGATGAGCACGTGGCAGCAGGTTTGGTCAGCAAGAGCTGAAAATAGCAGTGAGTCAAGAGCAGAGCCTGGGCGAGAGGCACTGGGGGTGTAACCTGACAGTGCTGCAGAGCTACGGTTACACAGCTCGTGTGACAGGAATCAACATCAGCATCCCAGAGATCGCTCTCCTGTACGGGGGGACTCTGATGCAGTAGCATTATAAAGGTTAAACTGCCAGTCTCCGCGTCCAAGGGGTTATTTTAAAGAGCAAGATGAGGCATATAGGTCAGTCCAGTAAAGAAAGATCAACACGTGGAGGGTGGCTGGGCACAACACAGCTGCCACAGCCCTGGCCAGCACCAGCACGCTACATGGGATCACAGCAGCAGCCAGGAACACCAGGAATTACAGAACCAGGGGAGAGCACCAGCTCTAGAGAGGAAGCTTCCACAACACTGAAACGTAACCCCACAGGAGGATTCATGCCGGTGCCAACCGCATGGCCACACTCCTGCCTCTGCACTGCAGGAGCTGCAGAGTGAGCGACAACTGGATGCTCTCCCTTGGAAACAGGGTTAAAGTTGGACCTGTGGAGCTGATGTGGAGCTGCTCCCATGCACTCGCCCTCCTTATCACATCCTGCTCTGCTGCTGCTGTACCCGTCAGGCGCTCACAGGCCCCTTCTCACCTCGCCCAGAGGCAAGTCGTGCTCTGACTCTTTCAGGAAATCGATGTCTCGAGACGAGATGATCCCAACCAGCTTCCCCCCCATCTTCCCGTTGTCCGTGATGGGGATCCCGCAGAATCCGTGCCGAGCTTTTGCTTCAAACACGTCCCGCACTCGGTCGTTGGGGCTCAGCACCACGGGGTCTGTGATGAAGCCTTGCTCGTATTTCTGAAAAGCAGCAGATGCAGCAGCCAGGCCGAGCAGCACCCCCAGGCCAAGGAGAAGCATGTGCCTCGCAAAGGGCTGCAACCACCTTGAATGGCCCCAAACCAGCACCAAGGCTCCCCCAGGTAGCATTTGATGCCCAAGAGTTCCCTCCTTCCCGGAGTGATGGGGAATACTCCCACCCCAGCGGGCCTGGCAGCTCCCGCATCCCTGGCTGTGCATGGACAGCACTTAACACACACCCAGAGAGGTTTGTGCTGGCAACCACGGCATCACCAT
>NW_009935620.1:0-827 GCF_000696875.1 Nestor notabilis | reverse complement strand
AGGCGCAGTTTTCTCCCCTGACTCTTCGGCTCTGGGTGCAGGAGTCGGACATTCGTGGTCAATGCAACCGGGTCGGCCCAGCCTCGAGCAGGCATGGTCGAAGAAGCATACAATTGGACTTTTAGGTGGGAAAGCGAGGAGCGAGCCCAATGCAAGTGGCACCGTCGCAGAGCTCTCCATGTGCTAAAGAGGCTCAGGCGCAGTTTTCTCCCCTGACTCTTCGGCTCTGGGTGCAGGAGTCGGACATTCGTGGTCAATGCAACCGGGTCGGCCCAGCCTCGAGCAGGCATGGTCGAAGAAGCATACAATTGGACTTTTAGGTGGGAAAGCGAGGAGCGAGCCCAATGCAAGTGGCACCGTCGCAGAGCTCTCCATGTGCTAAAGAGGCTCAGGCGCAGTTTTCTCCCCTGACTCTTCGGCTCTGGGTGCAGGAGTCGGACATTCGTGGTCAATGCAACCGGGTCGGCCCAGCCTCGAGCAGGCATGGTCGAAGAAGCATACAATTGGACTTTTAGGTGGGAAAGCGAGGAGCGAGCCCAATGCAAGTGGCACCGTCGCAGAGCTCTCCATGTGCTAAAGAGGCTCAGGCGCAGTTTTCTCCCCTGACTCTTCGGCTCTGGGTGCAGGAGTCGGACATTCGTGGTCAATGCAACCGGGTCGGCCCAGCCTCGAGCAGGCATGGTCGAAGAAGCATACAATTGGACTTTTAGGTGGGAAAGCGAGGAGCGAGCCCAATGAAAGTGGCACCGTCGCCGAGCTCACCATGTGCTTAAGAGTCCCAGGTGAAGTTTTATCCTTTTTCTCTTCGTCTGTGGGAGCAGGAGCTG
>NW_009935619.1:14752-27555 GCF_000696875.1 Nestor notabilis | reverse complement strand
CCCCAGCACAGCCCAGCACAGCCCCAGCTCGGACACTGCTGTTTTCCAGAGCTGTTCCTGCTCATCCTTTCCAGCAGCGGTGGGATGGGCGAGACCCCAAGTGCTCGGCTCTGCCACGGTATCTGATGAAAACGCAGTTTGAGCCTGCCTTCTTTAATGATTCCCTTTGAAATGTTGTTGCTTCCGCACATCCCCCTTCAGGGTAGAATATTAAGCAAGAGCAACTCGGCTGGAAATTCAGATTGTTTTCGTGTCTGTTTTCATTTACATTTTAATGATAGAGAAATCTTAGAAATCTGGCTACTTGCAGCACGGCTCCTCGAAAGAAAAGGGAAAAAATCACCTGCAACCATCTAACCTTTGCCCTCTGTGAATGGCACGAGGAGCTGGGGATCGCCAGCAGCTTTCTGTGTGTGAAAATACTCCTTGCTCCCTTTTCCTGCCCAGGCAGCAGGATTTCAGTGGGAAGAAACCATCTCTCGGGCATCGCTGCTGTTGCAGCACATGCTGGGTGGTTTGGGTGCTGCTGAAGGGGATGTGGTGCCAAGGGGCGAGCAGATGGGTGCGCTCTGTTTGGTATGGTTGGGTGCTGAGAGCAAGGGTGCTGCTCCAGGAGCTCACTACACCCATAGGAGGAGGGAGAAAGGGATCCAAGCTGTGCCCAGGTCTCATTGCCTGCCTTGGGCAGAGGTCAGGGCGATCCTCCTGCAGGATAACCCCACAACGGCATAGCCCCATCCCAGGAACCGGCTGTGCTCAGCACCTTGCCAGCAGCCCATGGCTCTTCGGATGAGGTATGGGGATCTAGGCCTCCCTGACAAAACAGCTGGGAGTAAAGATCACTAGAAGAGAAGCAATAAACTCTCGGTTATTCTTCTGCCATTGAGGCCAATCAAGCTGCAAAGAGTGCCTCAAGGCCAGTTGTACATCATTATTTCATAGCGCGTTCCCCGTATGATGTAGTGGCTGTCTTGCTGGAGGGAATGCCGTCCTGGTTTTCAGCATCAGCACTGAAATATCTAGAGCCCTGCAACCATCGGTTTGAATCCCAGAAGCCTCCATGCTGCACTTTATTCCTCCAAGGGGATAATAATCCGAGTGCCATGCAAGCTGCCTGTCTATGAGCATTTGATTGAGGGCTTAAAAACAAAGGTTCTGCTTGGACAGCCAAGAAACACCTCCCCAGCCCCAAATAGGGCTCACTGCACTGCTCTGATGGCTGCTTTTGGCTGGGTTGGGGGAGATGATGCCCCGGGGGCTGCTGCACTAGGATGGGGACAGAGGCTGCTGAGGACAGGCTCTATTTCAGCTATGACACATGAAGCAGCCTCTGAGCTCCCTGTGGAGGAAGGCTCAGGTTGGGGCGGGTGGAGGAAGGCTCCCAGGTTACCCGTGTTTCGATTCAAACCGAGACACTGGCTCTGAACAAGCCCAGCCTGGCTGCGTTCACAGCCTCTGTCTGTGTTTTCCATCTTGGAATCTTCATTTTCCTCTACCCTGCCTTAATTTCTCTGCTCTCTGGACACAGCCAGGAGGGAGAAGGCAGCTTCCAGTTCCCAGTCATGGATGGAGGCTACAATTTGCACTAGAGCAAAACCACAATGCAATGCATTTGGGTTGGGGTTTTTTTCCAAGTCTATTGAAAGCTCAGATAATTTTGCCTTCCAGAAGTCTCCTTCCACCCCACGGCTCCAAAGGCCCTGCCTCACAAGTGGCACCATCTCTGTTTGTTACGTCTGAGTGACGCTGGTGGGAGGGAGAGCCCCATGACACCCGGCTGTGCCAGGACCCGAGCCCAGGGCATCGATAACCCTTTCATCTGCTGAGCTGCGGGAGATTCCATTTCTCCAGCTGCCCCAAAACTTCCAGGGCTGGGGAGGTCCAAGCCGCCTTTCCTTTGTTTTCTCCGCAAGGATGAGGAGGAGGATGCAGAGCACAGGGACGTGCTCGCCCCGGCAAACCCACCGAAACCCGGCGGATAAGAGGGAGGTGTGGGGAGAAATGTGAACTTTTTAAAAATTCATGAAAAACAGCAATACAAAGACGAATTAAGAGGAGCCAGTAGTGTTGGGCTGAGTCTGTTTCGTGTTGATACTGCGCAGAATTAAGCCACACTGGTCTTTCTTGTGGCCAGAGGGTAGGAAAAGGGCTCCCAGTGGAGAGGACCCAGCCCGGCGCTGGCGATGCTGAGCGGGGATTGATAACCCGGTGCAGGGGGGTGGTGCGGCTCTGCCGGATGCTGCTCCAGGCCCAAAAGGCTGCATTTATCCCAGCGATAGCAGCCAAGCCAGCGCTGCGGGCCTTGGGGGTAAAAAAGGCTTAAAAACCCATCCTTCATTCATCAGGCAGCTGAGACGGAGAGGGGGAGGAGGGGAAGGCAAAAGTAATGGAGAACGAATTAAGAGGTGGGGGGAAACGGAGGGGGTTGATATGCCCTGGACGAGGGGCTCAGCCCTGCCTGGACCCTCAACCCCAAAAACCAGAGTGCAGGAGGGGAGATGCCCACCCGAGGTGAGGATCAGGACGTGCCTTTGAAACCCAGCTGAGATGTCGCTTCCCAATCCCCAAACCACATCCCTCCCCAGTCCTGGCCACCACACCACCTCCATGGATGCTGGTGGGCAGGGAGGCAGCGATGGGTGCTGAGGTCTGCGGTCCCCTCACCCAGCGTCACCCTCCTGCGCCCTGGTGATGCTGGGCAGCCACCGGGAGTTTTGCAGGCAGGGGAATGGGGGAGGAAGGTTCATCAGTCGCTTCTCCTCAAGCAAATAACACAACGTGACAGCGAAAGGCTGCTGAGAGGGGATGCACAAGTCTCCTGCGCTGAAAGGAACCCGCCATGCAGAGACAACGCTGCCTGACAGCGCAGGCTGCGGGCAGGCAGGGACCTGCCGGAGCACCGCGATGGGGGACTGGCGTGAGCAGGGGGGGCTGCGGGGAGGGGACGGCGTCTTGGGGCTCAACATGCTCGTTGCTGGGACTTGCTGACCTGCTGGGAAGGAGGCTGCACCCCAGAACACCCTGCCTGCAGCGGGGGGTTCTGCTGCCTGTGACCGGCTCTGCCCGCAGCTCTTTGGGGGTATTTCTGCCAAGGGTGCTCACCACGCAAAACTTGTTTGTTTGCACACTGGAAGAAAACCAAGTTTTAAAACCTCGAACATTTGATGGAGCAGTTCTTGTTCCCCGGCCAAGCCCAGCTCTGAGCCCCTCGACTGCAGGGCCAGAAGGGACCATGACAAGAATCGCATTTGACATCTTACCAAGCGTGGGCCACAGGAACTCACTCAGCACCTTCTCCACCAGCCCCACATTATCTGACAGCAGCATGGCTTTTGGGAAAGCATCCCTCGTCTCTGCAGCTACGAACGAGGCCTTGGGCACAGCAATTAACTTCTCACACCCTCCCAGGTTCAAAATGGGAATGACCATGGCAGGTCTAAGAGCAGATGTATCTGCTCCCCCTCCCTGTATCTCTTTATGGGATCAGACATCTAAAGTACATTTGGGAACCTGATGGACCCCAGGGAAGACATTCTCTGGGTGCTGGGAATGACCCTGTGGCCATCTCCCTGTGGCCGTGCTGGTCATCCACCCAAGGAGGAGAAGTGCCATCACCCAGCTCCTCCCCATTGACAAAGGAGTCTCTTGCCCAGGTTGCTCAGTAGGGTCCAAAGCACCAGGATTGTGCTGTGGAAATAATTCACATTAGGCATGCGTGTAATTACAGATATTTTATCCAAACAGGAGGAGCTCAAACATCACTGGGTATCTTGGGAATCATCTTGCTAGATGCAAAGTGGGAAGCGATGGGGTACGCGCTCACCAACCCACAGCAGCATGATGCCACCTCTGCCTGGGGCTGCCTGGTGGTACAGTGTGACAACAACTGTCCTGAGCCTGCAGCACTGGCTTGGGCAGCCCAGCCCAGCTAACTCCTGCCTCGTGAAGGCAGAGCCTTCATCACCCTCCTCCTCTGCTGTCCCTCCGCCAGTCACGCTACATGGTGGGAGCCACCGGGAGAGGTGTCGCTGGAAACTGGCTGTGCTCCCCCGTGCCAGCCCTGCTCCGGTTCAGCTCCAAGCAGGTTTTGCATGCCCTGGGGTATTTTCTTTGCTTGGAACCAGCCCCATCCACCGCGTTTTGCATGATATCCTGCCTCAGCTCCAGGCTCTCCAGAAACAGCCCCTCAGCTCGTGCCAGGCGCCTGCCACTGGCTCCTGGTGCTGCCAAAACTGCCCTGGAGGCTGCTCGGGACTCATCAACTCAAAGCCTGGGCACAAACCTCACCTGGTGCTCAGGAGCAGCCTCGTGGCTGCAGGGACGAGGTGGGGACAGAGCCTGGGGCACGGGCTCATCCCTGGTGCTTGGGCGGCCACAGCGATGCGATGTGGAGCGTGTCGGGGCAGGTTCCCTGCAATAAAGGTGAGACTCATGGGGAGCTTCTCTCAAATGAAAGGCAGCCCCTGGAGCAACCTTTCCTCAGGAATTACCCTGCTGATTAATCTCTCCTGAAGTCACTGGTGATAAATGAAGCGATTAAAGGACTGACCTGCCAGTGACGTTGGCTATTTGTGGACGGGGTGGGCAGGGAGGGATGCTCTCCCCACACTGTGGCGTTTGGGGCTCTTTGCAGACCCAACACCTCCTAAATCTGTATCATCAAACCATCCATTGCCTGGCTCCTGCAGTTTGCACTGCACTGGGAGACGGTCCTCTATGGCCACCCCGGGTCTGTCCCTGCTCCAAGGGGAACAAGGGGATTCAGGAAGAGAATGCAGAGCCCACTGAGGCCAGAGCAGACACCATAGAGGCAGGGGCCAGGGCAGAGGGACAGGGTGCTGCTGCTCTCAGCTGCATTTGGTGGTCCCTGCATGTTGCAGGGGCTAAAGCGTGTGAAAAGCAGATTTATTTTTGCCTATGTTTCATACTCTTCACGCTCCACGGCGGGAGACAAAGGATCAGCTCTTCAATGGAGTCCTAAGAATAAACCTTAAACCTCATCAAATCCAATCCGGCAATAAAAATTGCCTGAACAAAAGGCCAGGGACTGAGGGTGGTGGTGGGGGCCTTTTCTCCACGATAACAAGTTTTCACAAGACTGTTTATCCACACAATTTGGAACGACACTTAAAATCTCTAATCCCAACAGGCATGAAAGTGCTTGTCCTGAGCAAGCAGGTGGATTGTCCCGGAGCGGCCAAGTTGCCAATGATGCTCGGTGGCCGCCGCGGTGCCCGTGGGGGTCACGGGGAATGTGCTGAGACGGGGCAGCTGCAGCCTGAATGCTTCTCTTCAGCCTCAAAGCCTCGGCTCCTCTCCCCGCCACCCCGTTCCATCCCACCCCCTATTCAACCCGGTTTTAAAAAGGCAGCAAAACGGTTACAAGGTTTAAAGCAGAGGCGAGCAAAATGCTCCACAATAGGGAGGACAAAGGAGTGCTGCTGGGACGGTCCCTAATCCAGCGCCCATGGCAATGCAGCCCTGCGAGGATTAAACTCACTGCCAAGGGGAGGGTTTAGTGGTGTCCTCCCCTCCCCAGCCCACCAGAAGGGGCTTTCTGCAGGAACTGCCCCAGGGAATTACATCCTCTCTATCCTTGGGGGGAGCAGCACCAATCCTCAGGCTGGTGTGGACCCCATGAAGGCTGGAGGTGAGATGTTCAGATCAACTGAGGATGCAAAACCACTGATGCCATTGGGATCAGCAGAGATGCTGAAGGTGGAACAAAAGCCACCGTGTTCCCACAGCTTCTCTGGTCCCAGGGAATAATTGCAACAGCCTGAGGAATCAGGCAGCAGGATCCAGCCATGTCCCACAGCCAAGACCTTGCACCCAGGGGTGTTCCTGGCCCATCCCGTGCAGCTGCTGCTGTTCGTGGTGCCCATCTGCAGGCACCCATGGTGAGGCCGTTGATGCTGCATGTGAGAAAGAAAAAGCTCCTTCCTCTGGGCCTGACACTGAATCACCACAATGCCCAGGAAAGGAGCCGTCTCTCCCCGTGGCATCAAGCCTCTCCTCTCTTTAAAGGTGGCCTTGAAACGAAGGTAATTATTGCCCCAGTCTCCACTCCTGCGTTGCTGCTCCCACGTTATCTGCTGGCGCAAGGTGCCCTGCCTGCTCGGCGCACGCAGGGACTGCTAATCCCTCCAGCACACCATGGCTACCAGCGAGACAGGAGCGGGGCTCGGCATAAAACCAAAGTGACATCCCTTTCGCACGTGGACGTGAGGAGAGAACCATTGGAGGGTCCTCTCTGGGAAGCGGTTGGGGGGGGATTGGACCCCTCTTGGGTGCTGCGGGGTGTTGATGGATGTGTTATGGTGGGAGCGACACGTCCCAGTGGCTCCTTGCCGGCGCTCAGGGCAGATGAGCGTTAGCACAACGCCACCAAGCCGTGTCTGTGGGTGACAACGGTGGCACCGCTGATGGGCACCGCTGCCCGAGCCCTGCACCCTGGCTGAGGTCAAGGCACAGCTTGTCCACAGTGGAAAATACCGTGGGTGTCCCAGGGATGGCTGGGATGACCCAAGGAAGGATGTTAGAAGGGAGGTGAGGGATGTGCCTCATCCCGCTCCCCAAGGCTCGTATGTGCCACGGCCCCTGGCCCGGGGGGCTGCAAGGCTCCTGCTCGCTGTAAAGAGGCATTTAATTACTGTCAGTGCCCGAGTCCCGCAGCACACAAACTGCTCCCTCCTCTCTCCAAAGATGGGCTGGGTCGGGTCAGGGCTTTGTGCCATTTTCAGGCACAGGTTTGTGATCCAAAGGGAAGGGCAGAGATCCTGGGAACATGCCATGATGGCCAGCGCGGTGTGGTTTGGTTTTAACCGGCAGGTAGCCGAGAGCACGGGCAGGGACTCAACCCCTGCACAAAACACCCAAGGTATTTCTGGTGAGGAAAATCAGAGAAAATCTCTTCCATGCACAATTGTGGACGCTGGAACTGTGTTTCCACACACTCAGCCTGAGCCAGACCACCCTCTTCCCTAAATAACCCACGTTTAAAACAACCTCTATGAAACCAAAGCAAAAGCAATAGTGTATCTGGCCAAGTCGTGTGTGTGTTTTTTCCCGTCCCAAGTCCTTGGTAGAATGTGAGCGCTTGAATGAAGTTGAAAAGAGAAAAAAGAAAAAGACAGTGAGGTTGTGCTTTAAATTAGCATTAATTTACAAAGCCCAGACAGTCCCGCTAAGCAAATTGTGTCCATTAATGTATTAACAACAGATTTTCCCTTACTGCTCCTTTGGGTCCAGCATGTAAACAGGGGCTGGTGATTAAGGCTTTTATTTCTTCTTTTAAGACCCTCAGTGACTGCGTGGACCCAGCGCAGGGTGCCCAGGGCTGGGAGGGTGTCAGGGTGACCTCAATAAAGTAGGTGACCACGGCACCTCTAATCCCCTCTTTTAATTGATTACTCTCACCCAGCCCCTGAGGCCATGAGAAGGGGGGACCCACCCTCTATAGATTTGCACCCTTTAGTTTACAGATCAGCCACTTTTTCAGTCCTCTGCCCTGCAGCAATGCATGAAAATAACACTAATCTCATTAAGGACAGAAGGGAGCCCTTCAAAGTTTATTAATAATGGGAGCAGACAGGGAGAGAGTCAGGCTCTGGGTCAGATTTCAAAGCCCGGGAAGTGGCAGGAGCTTTCCAAGGGCCTGGTTTTACCAGGGAGGAGGGTTTTTGCCATGTTTTAAGCTGGATCTGGAGGCTGCAGAAGCTGCTGGTGAGCAGCAAGGGGCTGGGGATGGCTCCAAAGCTGTTCCAAGCCATTTCCTTGCATTGACAGGGCTGTCATCCTTGCAGCCCCCAGCTGAAGAACTTCAGAAGTGATTGCAAGACCTCATCACCTTGGGAAAGACTTGACAAACAAAACCTCAAGCTTTAAACGTTAGAATGAAGGGGCCTTGCCTCCTATTTATGCTCCTTTCCTCCCCGTGCCCAATTAGCACCCTGTTAAACTGCACAGCTGCGGCGACTCTCATCTTCAGACTTAACCCCACCTCACACCACCGGTGTTAATGGGAGCTGCAGGATCAGTCACCCTGCGGAGGCTCAGCTCCTGCTCCATGGAGGGGAACCTCCATCTGCCTGGGCTTTTGTGGAGTGAGGTATTAATTAGCAGGGAGGAACCCAAAGGCTGGCCTGAGGCCCCAGGGACCGGTGCGGTGGGGTCCCCATGAGCCTCTCTCCGTGGGACAGGGGACGCGACACCTTTGCCAAGTGCTTTTGGATCCAGAGGTTGAAGATGTCTAGAAGTGGTGAGCAGGCTGTTAGCGCTGGCGGAAGCAGTTCATGAGCAATCACCCAGTGTCTTTTTGAGCTGCCTGGATCCCCACAACAAAAGCCATGCATTTTTAATGCATCTTCCACATACAGTGTTCCCGGGCTGGGATGCGCTTTAAGGGATGAGCATTGATTTACTTCCTGACTTCAGGCAGGAGATGACAGTACAAATGCTTCGCCTTGTAGAAGCAGGACCCAGACTCCATGGCTGGGATTTCCCAAGCAGCCTGTGGGGTCAGGGTGCTGGGACACCTGTGGGATGCTGTGAATCCCGTGGGATTTGCAGAGCCCCTGGGAGGCACCTCACCTGTGATGTGACTGGAGGCAGAGGAGGATGGACATGCACAGGGCTGGAGCATCCTGCTGGCCCTCGGAACCCCGCGGACCACACGGTGGGTTCTGCCCCAAATCTCTCAGGATAAACCCCCCAGTCCACTAACTCCCGGACTGGGTTTCAGAGGGGTGTTTGGGGTGTAAACACCAAGGGGTTGAGGGGGGCTTGGAGGGAGGATGAGACAGAGGGAGAGAGGAGGGAGGGTCCCAGGCTGCGATCCCTCCAGGCCTAACCTAATCACCATCGCTCTGCATTATTACCCTGCCTAACGCGGCATGCTTTTAAATAAAATATGCAAAGATTTCTCAAATTATTTCCCCGGGGCAAGTGCGTTTCTATCTTCGCTCGTGCATGTTAATCTGAAAAATGCAAATTCCACACACACCCCCATCTGGTGGGGCTCGGCCATTTATTAACTTTTTTTTTCCCCTCAATGCAGAATGTTTCTTTCTTTTAGGTATATATATGAAAAAGCAGCGAGTTTTGTAATCTCTGCCCCTATTTTATTTCATATAAACAGGGTTTAATGAATATAATAATAATAAATGGCCCTGAGGTGGCAAGGACTGTGGTTCACTCAGCACTGGAATTGTAACCAGAGATTGGTGTTGGGGAGGATTACAGCTATGAGAGGGCTGGGCCTGTTTTAAGGGGAAATGCTAAAGTTCAGGGGACAAGATGTACTTATTTATCCATGATTTTCATACTCAGGGGCGGAGGGACCTGCGAGCAGCTCCCTCATCTCCATCATTACGGCTCCTTCACAAAACCATTAAAAACATCAGGAAAAAAGCAACTACAGACAAAAACAAAAAAGAGGGGAATAAGGATCCCAGCGCAGCGTTTATTCTGACAAGAACCCGATCTGACAGAGCTCGGCGTGTTGAGTGTAATTGGCAGCCTCTGCCCGGGAGAGGCCCATGGACAAACTTGCTCCAAGACAAAATGATGCCCCATCCCTGTGCCTTGGGGTCCCGGCAGCAGCGGGGGGCGAGATGGGGACCGCGGCTCCGGCGCGGCCGCCTTGGGGAACATCAGCCTTCACCTGAGTAATGAGACAAAACCCAGGCAAAATACACATGAAAAGGAAGGCAAAGAGAAACTCTTAGGAAAAAAGATCAAAGTGCTGCCTTCAACAATGTTATCCTGCAGCTATGAAGAAACCCAGATAGCCCTAATTGCAGCAGCCGCGCATGGCGCTGGGCGCAGCACGGGAGCAAGGGCTGGCCATGCAATAGAGGACGGCTTACGGGGACCATGAGGTCCCAGCATCCAGCCTGGAGTGACAGGAGCACCAGGGCAGTGCTGGCTTTGCTTTTGGTTTTTTGTTTTGGAGTACTCCTTCCCCATTCCCACAGGCCCACAGAGCTCGGGAGCGATGTGCAAGTGAGAAGAAGTGGTGCTGGTCCTCGCTTGAAGGGTGAGTAGGGTCTGCACCAGCCTACAGCAGCTTCTTCCAAGAGTGCCTGTGCCTGTAACTGCAGGAGACACAGGGAAAACTGAGCCCTAAATCTCCTGTCATTTATTCTGCAAGCTGGGGTGCGAAGCTCAGCCATCAGAGCCAGTTGTGCAGCTTCAGTGCAGCTCTGCTGGATTCAATGTGTTCAACCAGCCGCCTGCTTGCTCCCATACAGAACAACCAGGTTTTATCACATCCGTGTAGAAGAGCCCCACGGCATCAAGCCCAGCATGGAGCAGGGCTGCTCTCAGCTGCTTCCATCACATCAGCCTGCGGCTGCCTGTGGTTCCTGGTGTCAGGCAGTATTCCCATGCCTCCAGCACGGTGATTCTGCTTGGGCTGGTTATGGCTCTGGAGACAGGCAAGGGATGCAGCAGGAGCAGGACTCTGCCGGCCTCCAGCACCCAAAACGCTGCCTGTCTCCTGTTTGGTGCCAGGCTTTGGGAAGGGCCCTGGTTCCTCCCCTGCCCTTTGAGGGGGACACTGATGGGGTGACGGTGGGTCCTTGCCTGTGCTCCCACAGGGTATCCCCAGCTTCCTCTCCCATACCAGCTGCCCCCTTTGTGGCCAGGACTTTTCTGAAGGATATTCTTGTGTGGTTTTTTCCTTTTTCCTTCTCTGGATGAAGGAGCAGAGGGAAGCTGCTGCCTTGCAACACATTGCATGTTGTATTTAGCATAATTGTATTAAACTCAATTGTATTAAATTAGTTCCTTCGACATTTGGAAAAGAAACATCGGATAAAACTCATGGCCAAGTGCTTGGACATGATTAGAGGGTAGGTTTACGCATGGGAAACAGTTACAAAGGAGAACAGAAAAGGAGCTGCCTGGAATAGTCTCTCTTTTGGTAAACCACAGAGAAACTCCCGAACTGAAGCTCTCCAAGGCCTCTTATGCAACTTCCTGAGGCAGGACCCAGAGATGGAGCAGAGGGAGCCCAGCCCCAGCATGGGGTGGTGGGGGACAGGGATGGTCCAGGGGTGCTCTGTCTGGGCCCATGGGAGTGCCAGCAGTATTCTGGGGCAGCTCCAGTTTTTTTTTGGTGGGCTGCGGACCCCCCCCCCTCTGTTTATTACCATGTTCAGCACACAGATTTATTCTGCAGGCAGACACTTATTGCTGCCTTCAAACAGGGTCTGGCACATGGTGATGGATGAGCCGACAGGTTTGCCTCCTCTCGCCGCGGGCCCTGCAGCACCCTGGTCCTCTAGCACGTGAGCAGCAGCTGGTCCCCAAGCAGGGACAAGGGTCCAGGATCCACAGCACCAATTCAGCCCGACCCCTGAGACGGGTGTCAGGGTGCTCGGGTTCCCGCTGTGGTGAAGGGAAGCAGCTGGCTGGCCCTTTAAAGCCTTTTTTTTCCTCTCTTGTTAAAAGATGTCTGGGAGGGGAGCTGCCAATCTGAAAAATGATCCTTTCTTTTTTCCATTTTCTTCCTTCTCTCCTTCTAGCTTGTGCTCATCTGTTCAGGTGAACCGCAGGCACATTCATTAAATCTCTGTCTTTGACACCTCAGCTGCTTTGGAGCCCTGGGCTGCTCTTTCTCTTTCCTTTCTGTGTTTTTTTCCCCTCTCCCCATCTCCAGCTCGCCTGATCAGCACACTAAAGCAGCGCGAGCGAGCTGCAGAATAGTTAACTAAGCATAACTTTAACTGCGAGCTGCTGAGTGGCCGGTTTTGTGGAGGGCACTGGGTGCAGCCGCTGCCCCTGCCTGGGGACAGAGCATCAGTGCCACCACCGGGGCGGCAAGGAGGGAAGCTGGGCATGATGATGGCACAGCCTGCACCCAGCCAGCCCCTTAGGCCACGGCCAGCAGCCAAGGGCTTGGCTGTCTCCGCTTCCCTCAGTCCCGCTAAATCCTGTTACTCCTTGCAGGAGCTCCTTCCTGCTCCCCTTGGCTCCCTGAACCCCCTTGTCCCACCTTCCTTCCCCTTGCGCACCCACTCCTTGGCTCTCACATAAATCCCATCCTGCTGGGGAGGCATTGGAAGGGCTCAGCCACTCAGCCAAGAGGGACTGAGGACATCTCCAGCAGCGCAGCTGCCTCTGGATCGGCTTCTGATGGTGTCCCCGGCTGAGCGGGGCTGGAGCAGGGAGATAACCCGCCCAACTGTGCCAGGAAGGATTTGGCCTTGGCTGTGCTGGCTGCTGGTCACGGTCCCCACCGGCTGCTCGCAGCCATGGAAAGCTCCAGCATCAAGCAGTGGAGGTGGTGGTGGGATGAGATGCTCTCCTGCAGCCTTTTCATGTGGGATGAGGGGATGGCTGTGGCTCAGTGTGAAAGGGCAGGAGCAGAAAGCATCCCTTTGGGAGATGCGGAGCTCCAGCAAGGAGGAGGGCTGGGGCTGGGACCCAGACACCTTGGGAGAGCACTTGTCCAAATCCCAGCTCTCTGTGGGACGCAGCACCTGGCTCCCAGGGCATGGCATCTCTTACCAGGGACTGTAGCAATAGGACAAGGGGTGATGGGTTGAAACTTAAACAGGGGAACTTCATGCTAGGTACTTTGGGAGATGCGGAGCTCCAGCAAGGAGGAGGGCTGGGGCTGGGACCCAGACACCTTGGGAGAGCACTTGTCCAAATCCCAGCTCTCTGTGGGACGCAGCACCTGGCTCCCAGGGCATGGCATCTCTTACCAGGGACTGTAGCAATAGGACAAGGGGTGATGGGTTGAAACTTAAACAGGGGAACTTCATGCTAGGTATAAGGAGAAGCTCTTCCCT
>NW_009935619.1:0-14667 GCF_000696875.1 Nestor notabilis | reverse complement strand
CAACCTGCTCTAGCGTAAGGTGTCCCTGCTCATGGCATGGGTTGGAACTGGATGAGCTTTAAGGTCTCTTCCAACCCAAACCATGCCATGATTCTATGATTCATGGCAGGGTGGCAGCTCCGACGTGTGTCCTGCCGGGATGGGGAGCAGCGTGTGTGGAGGATGAGGCTCAGCAGGGCTGGGCTCCGCGGAGCTGTGAATTCCTGCAGAGTTCTGTTAGCGGGCTCGGCGCGCAGCCTGGTGCCCTGCTCCGAATTAATTATCCGCTGACACGATTTCGCTTCTTTCCCTTTGTGTTATTTTAATTAACGGAGATCTCCTCCAAGCAAGCCAGCTGTCATGTAAATTGTAAAACTGTCAGCATGTACAGGAACTTAACGGGGATTTAAAGGAAGCCGCGCACAAAGGGATGTGCTACTTTCCCGGTTGGTTCTTTCCTTCAGTTTTTTCGATCTGGCACATTTGTAAAGTTGAAAAGAAGTGTGAAGACCAGGGTGGGGCTGCAGACGGAGCAAGCCCAGCTTCAGTTTCGATCCATTTCTTGAGGCAGAGGTGAGGGCAGAGGTACTGCCCAAATACTTCCGATCAGGCTCATTTCCTTGCAGCCCAGCCGCTCCTCCCAGCTCTTTTCCCCTCATCCAAGCGGACCCTCACCATAGGAAGGGCTCAGCATTAAGTTGGGCAAAAGGAAACAACAATGATATTGCTATAATTAATCTGGTCCGTGTCCATTGTGGGTGCAACCTCATCCACATTCAGCCCAAGCTTCATGTGACCGCCTGGGCCGATGGCTGGTTCTCCAGTCTCTGCTTCTGCACCCAGTTGTACGTAGGCTTGAGATTTTTAACTGTGAGCTGAAATCAGCCAGTTCTTCCTAAGATTGGGCTCTGCAAACAAGCAAAACCGTGTTAATGGGCCCCATATGTCTTTGGTTAAAAGCTGCTTCAGCAGCGAGAGCAGCAGATGCAGAACCGTGTAGATGGAGGTACAGAGTTGGAGTTCATGCGAGGATACTCTGTGGACATCTCATCTCCCCTGAACGCAAGCAGAAGCCTGTGGTACCCCTGCAGCCATCAATTAATAAATGTTTAGGCACAGTCGATGGAGGTTTGCAAGGGCCCAGCTTGACGGGAGGCTCGGAGAGGACAGCAAAAAGCAGAGATGCTCCGGAGCAGCGGATGGCTCCAGGCAGCAGGACACTGAGTGCAGGAGCCAAGGGGGAGATGTGCCAGGACAGCTGGGGGTCTCTGCGGGTTGGTGGGACATTGCAGGGACATGGGACTGCAGGGATGCTCACAAAGCTTGCTCCCTGCAGAGAAACCCCTCGGGCACCCCCAGGCTGTAAGAAAATCTGTGTTCTTCTCCCTGTCTGGTTTTAGGTGCAGATCAACAGCCTGAGAAGGGCCTGGTTTTTCCATAGTGTTTTTGTGCATGTCTCATCCCTAAGGGCTATGGACCTGAGTTAACTTTGGATGAGGACTCAGCTACTTGATTCCATTTCCTCCCTTCCTCATCAGAAATTATTTTCATTGTCCTTCAAGAACAAAGCAAAAAGATTTCAAAGCACATTTTGGTGAAGAAGGAGGGATTTTTCTTTCCCAGCAGCAGCCAGGGATAAAAGCCTTGAGACAGCTGAGAAAGCTGCAGCATTAGAGCCCAAATGCTGAGCTTATCCAGTGAGCACAGCCGGGCTGCAAGGGGTCCAGAGTGATGCTGAGGGTTTCGCAATGAGGCCAGTTTCCCAGGGGCTTGGAAATGCCTCTCCCATATGGAGGTTCCCTCCTCCGCCCTGTTTGCCGTGCCAGGCATGCTGCCTTGTCCACCGAAACAAATGACCTTGAGCAGAGCTGCGGGTCAATAAAATAATTTGCTAACTGATCCATCTTCTGTGGCAAACAGATGAATCAACTCCGGCTCCCTGGGCTCTTTTATGTACGGATGGGAGAGCCACAAAGTTAAAATAACGCGTGCGGACACATCCATCTCCATGCAATAAAAGGATGGCTCCAAGAGAACAAACTTATGCTCTTCAAGATGGAAAGGAAAAGCATCTCTGGGTGTTCTGGCACTCGACTTTTTCAGGTGCTCTTCTTCAGGACAACATAGCTTGGGCTGCCCTCTCCCTTGGGGGTGCATTGTGTTGCTGTGCTCCTGCTTTCTGCTTCCCTGGCCCATTCTCAGCACTTCCATCCTCCATGAGGAACAGACCAAAGGCTCTGGTCCCCAAGGCTTGAGCTAAAGTTTCAGCCCCAGAAAAGTGACTTACAGCCAGGAGCTGGGGCAACATGGGAGGCAAAGTCTGCTTTTACTGCTCTCCTGTGCAGCAAAGCACTAAAAGCAATTAAGAAACATCCATTTCCACTGTGGCACACATCCTCCCGTAGCAATTGGCAGGGGGTGGGAAGGAGCTGGAGCCAGTGGGGGGAATGCAAACCTGCTCCCTGGACCGAGGGCTCATGCGCCTGGCTGAGAGCAAACTGGGGCACTGGGAGGGAGCAGAAAGGCCCCGAGGCAGCCCGTGCTCAGTGAGCCCCTGATCGCAGCAAGGTGATTAATGCCCTTCTGCTCCCGTGCGCCGCTGCTCCGCTCCGCGCTCAGCCCTGCTGCCTCGGCAGGTCCCACACCGGCGGGCACCAGGCAATTGGCTTTGCAGGGGATGGCGCTTGGTTTTCCGGGTGCAAAAGCATGGATGGAGCTGGCAGTGCTGGGAAAGGGCAGGGCAGAGCCAGGACTCTAACCCAAGGACTTCTCCTTGGCCATGAAATGGTCTATGAATTAATGCCGTTCCTGGGAGAAGGGGGTTTTGTCACCTTTCTTCCCGGCGGATCCCAGCAGTGGATCCAGATCTGTCTGGGATCAGTGGGCTTTAGGAATCCCAGGGCTGAGGCTCAGATTGCTCAGAGAGGCTGGAGCTGCCCTGTATCAGTCTGTTTGCAGGTCAATCTGATGAGCACACCGGTGCAGGAGACAGCCCAAATTTAAGCTCAGGGAGTTGCACCCCAGGTTTCAGCACTGAGGCAGACATTGCTGGGGGTAAGAATCCGCTGGCCCTGCTGCTCTAGCTGTTTATTTCCAGATCTTCTACTAGAATTGCTGGTACAAGAGGCCCCTGCAGCTGCTGGGAGCCATGAGCGGAGCGGGAGGAGAGGTGCTGGGGAACATCCCCTCCGCCAGGAACAAGCCTTGTGCCCAAACGCCTTCTCTGACAGCTGAAGCACAGAGCTGGGAGCAGAAACGGGGTGTCCTGGCTCCCCGTTTGCTGCAGCATCACTCACTGATCCACTGCATTCTGCTGCAGGATGGAGCCTTTCCCAAGGGATGCAGGCAGGATGCATGTCCCCTCTGCTCTCCCATAGCCAGGGGCTGGTTACCTGGTCCTGCTCCCCTGGCTCTGCCCCACAGGTTAACAAGGTTAGGCACAGCTCAGCAAGGTTAGGCACAGCCCAGTGGGAGCAAATAATAAAGTTAGTGAGTGGGAGCGAGTGGCCATTCTTATTACGGGGAGGTGAGAGGTTGAGGTTTGCCTGTCCCAGAGGTTAACAAACCCTGTGCAGCCACCCCGAGGGCACGGGAGCTGCTTTAGCTGATACCAGAGGTAAAAGAGATGTTCAGATGGCTCAGGAAAATGGGATCCCTTCCACAGGGCCATAAGAAAGACCTCGTCCCCTGGCAGCTTCCCACCGGGCAAAGCTCGCTCCGCACTGGGATTGCTGCAGGGCACTTCCTGCGAGCCATTAAAGCAAGTTGGGTAATTAATACCTTCCATGCATGAGGGAAAACGAAAAGCAGGTGGGAGGAGGAGGGGAGCAGGAGGAGGCAGCTCAGGTTTGAGGGCAGTCGGGGTGGTTTTCCCTTGGTGTGTTGTTACTCATTTGGAGCCTCCCGTGCGCTGCAGCGTTCACACCTCTCAGGCACGTTATTAACAGCCAGGTCCTGTGCAGCATCATGATGCTGTTGGACTGTGCATCTCACTGCTGCCCGGGCACCCCACGAAGCCAAGATCCTGCTGGAGCAGCTCCTCAGGCACCGGACTCAGCACCAAGCTGCATCCTCCAGAACCCCTCCCAAAGCTGCCTGGCAGCGGAGGGTTAGGGGAAAGGCCCCTCAGTGCTAAGGAAAGCTCCATTTCAGCACCTTAAATACAGTTTCTTAACAACCAAAATGTTTATTTTCTAAATAATGATAATAATAAAAAGAATTCCAGCCTCAGGGCATTTAGTGAAATGGCTGCAAGCTCATCGGAGCGTGTGTCCATTACCGTCCCCCACTCCAAACCCTGCCACATCCCAGTGCTTTTTTCCGGGAGAATGAGTGACAGACCCTGATCGATGCTGATTTTGGTCTTAAATAAACACATTGGCCCTGGTTTGCCGGGGAAGAGCAAGGTGTCGGCATCTGGCTGACAGAGGGAGGGAAAACTTTGCCGAATGGGCATTGCTTTGTGATGTATTTTCTCTTCTATCAGCATTGTGGCGTGGGAGACAGGCAAAGCTGGGATGTGGCCCTCAGGAAGGTCCCAGCACAGGGGTTATTTTGTGTTTTTCTCCTTTGACTTGTGTTTTCTCTAGACAGGAAAATAACTGAGATGGAGTTCAAATATTCAAATAGCATTGTCCTGCATCAGACATCTCACTGCTGCCTGATCAGACCATTGAGCAGGGAAAGGTGCTTTAGTGTTGACAGTTGCTGTCAAGGGAAGAGCCCTTTGATAATTTGCTGAGCTATCACAGTACACATCAGCAAGAGCTGCGGAGCTCCAAGAAACCCCGAGATCCTTGGAAATGCAAAACGGAAAACTCCTCTTTGGCTTTTGCACCAGCATTATGTAGTTCTTAAAATATTTCCCCCCGCTTTGAGCACCGCTTTGTCCAATCCATCATTTCGATACACCTCCAGCGCCTGTTTCTTGCTTTACTGCAGTGACAGGCATCAATATCAGGATAGCAGCAGATGAAGTTTGCTGCTGCAACAGCCCTGGCAATCTCCTCTGCACAAGGTGCAACTGTGGCCACCCCAAACGCTGCCCTGCACCCATACTCTGGTGGCTCCTTCACAAGGTGATTTCTTTATCTCTCCATCTGTGACCCCTGTGTTCCAAGCAGACTCCAGCCTGGTCAGCAATGAAGGTGCTCTGACTCGAAGGTCACAAGTTACTGAGCTGAACTGGGAAAGAAATTCCAGGAGAGCAGATTGGGATTGTTTTAATTAAAGGAAAGAGGCAGGGGAGGGGAAGGGGGGGAAAGAAACACTTGAGCAATCAAACAATGTTTTCCCCTTGTGAAGAAAAATAGTTTGAGGTAGGATTAAGAAGGCTGAAATTGTCTTTTTAAAGGAATGTAAAAATATGGATACTGGAGTGATTGACAAATAAAGGGCACTCTCCTTTAATTTAAATATGCTCCTAGTTTGTGCAGAATATGTAAATTTATACATTGCCTAAATAGCCAGTAGCTATTGTCTGTAAAACCACATCAGATCAGGGCAGCAGGGCAGTTAATGTACTGGCTAGATGTTATGGCTGGTCAGTGAAGCGATCCGAGCTTCCTTCCACTGGCTCCCAAGCCCTAAATGGAATAGCTGAGCTGTAAAAAACTGCCAGGGGCATAAACTGAAGTTCATTCTGTCAGCCTTCAATAGGACGAGGCTCTCCTTCCCACAAGGACCCGTATGTACCCTCAGAGCCAGCCGGCTCCTGCACCTCGGTGACCCCGGAGCTGTTCCCTTCTGCTGGGAGTGAGAGAAGGATCCTCCGGAGCCCTGCAAGCCCCTGTGCCCTCCGCAGGGCTGGTTTCAGAGTCGTGGGGTACCTGCAGCACAGCCCAGGAGCTGGGGGATGCAGAGACTCTGCAGCACCTTCCTCTGACCCTGTGCTCCTCCTTGTGCCTCAGTTTCCCCATCTGCAGGCTTGCCCAGCCCAGCTCTCCTGGGGCTTTGCTCACATCTCTCTCTCAAGGTCCCACAGCAGCTCTTGGCCTCTCCTCCTCCCCTCCTGCCATGCCATGCCCGCGGTGGGGATCTCAGCTTGGCTTCCAGAGCAGCCTTGGTGGTCCAGCTGTATTTTTGACACTGTGACATTTGACAGCCTCTGCCCCAAAAAAGAACTGGGTGCGATCCATCCCTGACCTGCCTTCGTCTGCAGCCGTGGCTTGTTCTGGTCACTGGAGCCATTTTTAATGCAGAGAGGCTTCTAATTAACAGGATTCTGATATTAATTAAGACAATCTTTCTCATCTCATTTAGGTCTCTCCAGGAGCGCTCACCAGGGCAATGCTGCTTCCCCGGGCTCCTCGGGAGCCTTTGCTCACCTTGCAGCTCACACCCCAGGGGCTGCCGTGTCTCAGGGTCCAGGATGTCACCTTAAAGGTCCTGGAACACACATTTGTCTAAAGAACCAAGTGATCAGCACCAAATCTCACACTCCAGGGACTCCAGTAACGTGCTTCAGCCTTCCCAGTCTTCTTTCATTTCTTGCATGAAATGAAACGTACCAGCCCCGATAGGTGACTCCAAAGGAGAAAGTGGCCTCTCACCTCCCACATCAGCCCAGTAACTTGGCGATGTTATGGATTCATCTGGCTTAAGAAAAGTCCACTTTCTACATTCCAAATGCCTTCCCGTAGATCAGCCTGGATTAAGTTTAGAGTGATATGATAAGTAGTAATAATACTGCTGCCTTGCCCCTAATTATTTTCAATATAATTATGTACCCTCAAGAAACCTTTTAAATAGCACACTCCCATCAGCGCTCTGGTCCAAGGGATTCATTTGTTTCAGGAAAGAAATATTCTTGGGGCTGAATCCTTCATTAGTCTTTGCTAGAGAGACTCCTGCTCAAGTCAGGAGGGTACGTGTGCCCCGCCTGAGGACGTGGGGTGATGCCCATCCGGGCAGCTGGCCACCAAGGGAAGATTTTTGCAAGCACCACAGAATTCGGTTTGTTGGCAGCATAAATCATTTGGCAAGGGAAAAAAGCCTGGAATTCTGCTGGAAAGTATCAGCAAAAGACTCTGAGTTTCGCTGTCTTTTATCAGCTTATCACGCTTTCCTTTCTCATGTTTTAATCCCACAGAAGTGCTGCAGCTCTGATGTGTGAAGGAAAAAAGAGAGATTAGATCCCTTGGCTGCTTAGCTCCGAGGGCGAAGCTGTTTGCCCAGGATCTGCCTGGGCACGGGGAGGTGCTGAGCTGCTATTTCATCTCCCGGTGCTCTCCAAACCAGGTCGGTGTGCTGGAGAGCCGGGTGCCCGGTGGGTGCGTGCCATTGCCGGTGCGCCCATGGGTGAGTCCAGGCTGCGGCACACGGACCTGTGCAGACTTGGAATCTCGCTGTTGGGATTAAACTGCAGCTCCATGTGAGTGTGGAGGCTGCCGAGGGAAGCTTCCCAAGGCACACTCTGTGTCTGGGGTAATACTTTGCCTGTGCCACTGTGTGAGTGGGAGCTAAAGGTGCAAACTGAGAATGCGGAACCCACCACATCCTGCCCTACCTTGAGATCAAGGTCGAGAAGGAGCAGCAAGGACCAGTGTGTCTGGGAGGAATTAAACTGAATACGCTGAATTTGGGCAATGTATTTTAAGATGGTCCATGTTTCTGAGCAAATCAACTCTTCCTTCAGGGTGCTCTCAGGGGGGATCCTCTCTGCGGATTTTCCTGTGAAAGCAAGATGTCCTTGGCTGCATTTTCCACTGTCCCAGTTACCTGCTGCCCTCCCATCCCACCACTGGCAGCACGGCCAGGGGCTGGGATTCCCACGCATGCCCACAGCCCAGATCTGCCCAGATGCGCTCCCGCCTTCCCTGTTCCAACCTGTGGGATGCTCAAGGCAGGATTCGGTTTGTGGGTTTTAAGCAATTCATGATCTTTCAAAGATGGAAAATCTGTATAAATGCATGTTCTTCCATGATCTTTTGTTTTGTTTACTTGCTGGCACGATGAATGAGAGTCCACCTGGACTTTGATCCTTCAGAGGTTCATCTGTGCCTAATGGGGTGTCCTGAGCACTCCCCTGGACTCAGGGGGTTACTCCCAGTGAGTGAAGCATCTGTGTAACCCAACGCCTGCTAGACCAGGGACCAGGTACAGCGGCATTCCCCAGTTTGGATCCCTGAAATCCTTTTGGGAAAGAGAGAACTGCAGCTGGGAAGCAAAAGCCCAGCCCAGCCCTCTCCATGCATCCCCCCATAACCTTTATTTCAGACTGGCCCTTCTCGGCACCAGGGTTTGAAAACCAAGGATGAGTTTCCAAGGAAGTTTCCTCACTGCAATAGTTAATGAGGAATGGAACCATCCCCCATCCAGCTCCCCCCAGCTCCCCACCCTCCGAACAAAAATCAGAATAATAATTAAAAGATGCCTAGAAACGCTCTTGGAAGAGCATAAATTCTGAAGATGAAAGTAAATGATTAAAATAATTAAATACTTCAAGTTGACAAGCAGAAGCAGAATCTTGCCAACGGACATTTGTCGGTAATTAGTTAATTAATCCTAACACAAATTATAAGCCATAACAAACCAGTCAGGCTGAACGCAGCCGGCTGTTCAGAATGAAACTTCGGAAAAGAGGGAGGGAGAGGAAGAAGAAAGAAAAGTTTGAAGGTTCTTCTGGATCTGAGGGAAGATGCTGAGCAGAAGCTGCTGCCCCTCCAGGAAGCGCAGTCAGGGATACGGGCTGGGTCAGGCGAGCATGCCCCTCCTCTGCTCTCAGTTTCCCCCACTTGTGCTGCCTGCTCAGTGCTCTACTCTCCCGGCTCAGCTCCTCACTAGCCTGCCCCAGCCCTAGCTTCACATGGGAACACCTTCAAGCACCTCTCGGTCCCCTTTGCAGCTCCAGGACAGCATCTCCAGGGAGCACTTGGCCTCCCTGTGCTACAGAGACCGGAGGGTGCTGATGTCGCCCCTGCACCCCGCGCCTCTGCACTGCTTGGTGGGCAACAACAGCAGTGATGAAAAGCACAGAAACCAGCCCACAAACTGGGAGAGGGGATGGGCAGGCGCTGGTGTGCCGGAGAGCTCCTGCAAGGCTGTTGGAGGTGAGGAGCAGCTCTGCTCTGGAGCCAGGCTGAGAGAACTGGGCTGGGGCAGCTGGAGAAGAGAAGGCTCCTCAAGGGGACACCTTAGAGCAGCTCCAGGGCCTAAAGGGGCTCCAGGAAACCTGGAGAGGGGCTTTGGACAAGGGATGTAGGGACAGGCCAAGGGGAATGGCTTTAACCTGCCAGAAGGGAGACTGAGATGAGCTCTGAGGCAGAAGCTCTTCCCTGTGAGGGTGCTGAGGCGCTGGCACAGGGTGCCCAGAGAAGCTGGGGCTGCCCCATCCCTGGCAGTGTTCAAGGCCAGGTTGGACACAGGGGCTTGGAGCAACCTGCTCTAGTGGAAGGTGTCCCTGCCCATGGCAGGGGTTGGGACTGGATGAGCGTTAAGGTCCCTTCCAACACAAACCATTCCATGGTTCTATGACCCTGTGGATAGAAGAAGGGTGGGGAGATGAGATCTGGGCTGGGCTGCATTCCCACCCAGCGGGAGCACACCAGGATGCACAGGTCAGGGTGGGCAGCACTGAGGACTCAGGGTTTTCCCTGGTTTTCTGCATGTAAACATGGCACAAATGCTTCCCAGCTCTGTGCTAGAAGGCACAAAGGCTTCTGATGTAGGAGGTGTTTTTAAGACAGGCTGAAAAAAGAAGGTTTGTGCTGGTGGCTGGATCCAGCCAGCGAAAGCCAGCACAAATGACACCAGGCCACGTACATGGTCAGCAGGGACCTGGCGTGAGCCTGATTGACGCCAAATTGCTGGAAAGATGGGGAAGATGGAGCCGCTGCTTTACCTTGTGCAATGGGCAGAGGTTAATGAGCCACAGGCTGGTTTCCCACCTCCAGTCACCTTGGCTCAAGTCCAATTATCAGCCCTAGATTAAGTGAGCCCAGTGATCCACAGGGAGGACACAGTGACTGACAGCTCATACGCGGCACTGTACCTCTGCATTAACACGTCGGGCTGGGGCTGTAGATGCACCGAAGGGCCAGGCTTTGCCCTTCCTGCAGCATGAAAAAGCTCTTGATCAGACAGGAGCTGGTTGGTGCTCCCATGGACACAGCACAGGGACTCTTCTGTGTGACAAACTGGGCCAAATGACAGCTGGCAATGCCGTGCAAGTGATAAATGGGATGTCCAAGTTTCACATGGGCTTTTATCAGCAAGGAAAAGAAGCCAGGAAATATTTTGAAAGAAACAGATGCCAGGGAAGTGTGATTTTCCCACAGATTCCAGATTGTTGGAGGAATTGCCAGTGACTGATGTGCCACGCTGGGATATGGATCATGTGGGTAGAAGTACGAACATGTGAGCACACATGACCATCTACTGATGTGTTTTACACACAGAGCAGACAGAGATCACTTACAAGACAAGAAGCATTTACCATTGAAGAAATGGTTTCTGGCCAAAACTCTCTGAGATACATGTGAAGAGGGTTCCTGTTTGCCACAAAATCTATGCAGAGCTCTGCCAAAGAGAAAGTTTTGCTCCTCGTGTGCGAGCATGTGTGCGCGTGTGTTCTAAGTGTTCTGCATTATGTGAGCTCTGACCTTCAGAGGGGAACAGAAGGAATATTTTCCCCCCTGCGGCTAGAGTTGTCAGTGAAATGTCTGTCTTCCTTAATAATTTCAATCTGGGTGACAGGGGACAGGGCATTTTGCTCTGAACGAACGTACTGTAAAAACTGTCAGATAGAATTTGTCTCAAGAAGCAACATTTCTCTCTATTCATGGTCATAATTGCAGGCATCTTATGACCTGTGGAGCAGCACATTTTTCTCAGCTGAAGAAAAGGAGACCTAAAATAGGTGGTTTGGTCATTCTGCAGAGCTTTGGCTTTAACCTAAGTGGATTCTAACAAGCACTGCGGATCTCCAGCAGAACGCTTTCTTCATTTGGTTGGGGTTTTTTCTTTTAAATCCAGAACAAACTGTGCACAGAAGTGACGTAGCAAAAGAGAAGGACTATAAATTGCCATTCACTGGGCTGGAGTAATGGCCTATTTCATCCTATATCCTGTCTCCTAACTGCCTGCCTCTCTGAATTTCCTCCAAACTGACAGTGGCCAGCGTCTTTTTAATGAACTGAATAAGTAACTAAATGGGTAATTAACCAAATGAGCATGACGATAATTTGATTGTGCTTTCCCCACTTTTAAAGCACAGGAAATAGTAAGAAAAGTAATAATCCAGTGACCAGCAGGATTAGGAATTCAAACAGCATGAGAGCTCGAGGAGCTGGGGGGAGCTTTGGTTAGATGTTGCTGTCTACAAATCTCCCACAACACTGCAGAAATCTGTTTGTTTTGTTAAACATTTGGATTTCTTGATTTGTGCCTCCTCAGTGGGGAAAAAAGATGTATCCAGTGACTTGAAGCAGCTTTTCTATTTATGCTTTAATTTTACAATTAGCAACGGTTAGGAAATAGATCATCCTGCTGGACCCGCTGTGTAGTTATGGGTCACACACCACTCGAATCTAGACATTGCACTGGGATCACCAACCTGGTGTTGCACAACAGGGCTTTTGCAATATTAGCCTGCAGTGCCTGTGGCTTCCCTGCCTCGCCAAGAAGGTTTGAGCACAAATTAAACTGGGAGAAGGAACCAGAAGCTACCGCAGTGGGAAGCAGCCGCAATGCTCTGCACGGCTGGGGAGGCTCCAGAAGTGGGAAAACTGAGAAATAACACCCCCTGTTCCCGGCCATCCCAGCTGCTTGCAGTGAATATCCTCTCGCCCACCTCAAGGAGACAATGATGTCCACTGATGATGCTCAGGAAGGAGCATCCCTCTGAGGAGCAGGGCCCCAGCTGGTTTCTGAAACATTCTCACCTGCAAGATCAATCCTGCCAGAGACACACACACTGTAATCGGCTGAACAGCAGACAGCAGGTTACAATCCATTTTCACCTGCACACTCCAATGGATGCCCCGTTCTTGCCATCGCAGGTGGAGGGTAAACGCTGTGCGATGGACGTGGGAAGCAGGGGCTGCTGTGGGATGCCTGCAGCACTGATGCTGCCGGGGATTGACATTTCCCGATGAGCCCGACAGGAACGAGGACTCAGGGAGGAGTTTTGCTGGGGGTGGGCAAGGGGGACACACTCCTTCCACACTGATCTCAGCCTGGGAGATGGCAGGAGAGGCGAATGGGGGCTCCTGAGTTCAGAGCAACCCCTCTGCAACGCTGCTGTACACCTGAAGCAAGCACTGTAGGGTGATGCTAACAGTATGCTCTGCATCCCAGGAGAGCCAGGCTTGTGATTTAACTACCGCTGGCAAAACCCCTCCATCCAGGCAGTGTTTAACACCCGCCTGTCAAAACAAACAAGTGAAAGACAGACTGCAGCTTCTGCTAGCTGAAATTTCAGCAAGAGCTGTTCTCCAGAGGCATCATCGTGGGGAGGACACAGCCAGAAAGACTGGCACCAGGGGCTGTCCACCAGTGTGGGCATGGGAGGACAATGCCTGTCCACGCTGGTCCCTGCCCATCCCTAAGTAGAATCTGTTTAAATATACCATGTTTAAGTCCATAGAAAGTCATCTTGAGGAGCTCTGTAGAGCCCAGACAGAGAGATTAGGAGCAAAGCTCCATGTAAGCCTTGCAGAGTTCATTCTGGGGTTGTGTGAGCCAAATGGCACGCTTCAGCAGCTAGAGAGGAGCTCAGAGAAATCAAGACATTTCTATTCGTATCCAGTCTGCTGACCTGCCCTGTGATCTCCACTAAATCACTTCTCCTCTCTGTGCCTTCATTTCCTGCACCTGAAATAGCAGGGTCACAAGGATTCTTTTCTTTTCTGGGAAGCAGTGAGCTCCTAGCAGGAAACCTTGTCTAGGCATTATAGTAGCTGTAACATCATCTTTACTAATACTGTATAGAGGCAGATCACAGCAAAGGGTGAAAGCCAGTGCGAACACAAGTCAAACAATCCCTAGAATGAAAAGTACCCCCTGCACTGCAGTCACGCATCATACCACAGCCCCACACTGCTGAGCTGCCTTATGAGCCAGGGACAGAGCCAAAAGCTGAGCCCAGATGCTTCAGGCCAGCATTGCCCAGCTTCGGTTTAGCACAGGTAGCTCAGTACAGGTAGGGTTCTATGTAGGCTGCTTGGCATCCCTGTGCTACTCACAGCTTTTGCTATTGGAGTAACCCCACCAAGGCTGTGTAGCACAGATGTATAAATACACATAACTGCAATAAATAAAATAGGCACAATCAGTTTCAAGACATAGAATCATATCATAGATTAGCAGGTTGGAATGGACCTCAAGGATCATCTGGTCCAACCTTTCTAGGCAAAGCATGACCTAGACTGGATAATAGACCTAGACATACTGCAGCCTGGGCAATTTCCCTTTAATGGTGGAAAATAGCCCCCAATTTCTGCCAGGCAGAGATGTCCCACTGTCCTTCTTACACCGATGTACTGTCAAAGTGCCTGCACCCTGGGAAGACAGGTAGGCGTGTATGGGATGCACGCGTGCTTCCTAAATGGGGAAATTCAGTCTGTCAAGAAAATTCAATAATAACCTCAGCATTTAATTGTACCCTAGGGCCCAATAAAAATCAACAAGGATGGTAGTTGTTGATTTTTCGTTAACCTTCTCTTAAAAAGGTCTCGAAAAATAACTGCTTAGATGGGCTAGCTCTATGTGCATGTGCAATATGTATGGAGACGGATAGAGAAAAATGTGTCTAAAACTTCAGACTGATTCCACACAGAACATGCTGAAACACTGGCACCGAGCTTGGCCATTGTTAGGTAAAAGAAAACATCCTGTTTTGATTTATGCACGCAGCACTCAATTTAACAAGTGTAGCTACAGGCAATTGGAAAACAGTCAAAATGGTGAATTTGCTGCTTACACTCATTTATACTGTTTCCTGAAGACAATTTGCTGTTGCTTTTTGGCATGCCTAGTATTTTTTAAACCACACAAAGGTTATGCCCAGTTCTCATAATTACACAGTGATTTTTTTGGTTATAGGTGCAGTTGGGTGTTTGCCATGTGCTGTAGCATCCAGAGTTGTACCTCCTGGCACTGCCTCCTTCACGGCAACTGCTGGGGGGGGTTTAATGCTCCGGTGGCCCCTTTCATCAGCGTGGAGCTGGGCCTTTGTGGAGCTGCACTTAGGGAATGGACTAGATGGGGCTCAGGCAGGGGCAGAGTCTAATCAATAAACCAAGTGCCAGTTGGAGTTACGCTGCTCGTCAGGATGGCGCCTGGAGTTAGACAGTGTCCAGGCAATTAGAGAAGTTGTTTTGTTTCTCTTGTTATTAATTATCTACATTACAGCCACACCTGGAAGCATCTGGGTGCTGCACTTAAGCACCTTTTCTGCCCTAAGAAATTTAAGTAGATTGAGAACCAAGGACGGGAGGGGAAAGAAGAAAGGAATAGCAGCATTTGCTGGTCAGTGGCTGCCAGAACCCCTGTCCAGCTGGGTGATGAAATCCAGGGTCTCTACCCGAGTTCAAGGAGCAGCTCTGAAGCCATCAACTGATAGGAAAATCGCAGGCGTACCTGCGCCACAGCTTTCCCTTGGCGGCTGGCATGGACATGTCAGCCAGGGAAAAGAACCCTCTGTTGGCTCAGTAGGTGAGTCAAGCCGGGGCTTGTCGCTTTGGCTGC
>NW_009935618.1:0-6300 GCF_000696875.1 Nestor notabilis | reverse complement strand
CTCTGTGATTGACATCTGCCAGGAGGTCATCAAGCAGTCCAATGTGCAGCTCCTCGTGCCCCCTGCACGCCCCGACATCATGCTCTTCCGTCCAGGGGCTGCTGACCTTGGCTTCCCTCTTGACATGACCAACGGTGCCACTTTGGCGCCCAATGGCAATGGCATTGCTGGCATGCCCGAAGACGAGGCCACGCGTGCTGCGCTCACTGCTGCGCAGTCCACCCTACCTGTTCTGCAGGGTGTGGACCGCCTGCCCATGGTGGCAGGACCTCTGTCCCCACCACTGCTGGCCTCACCCTTCCAGAATGTTGCTGCTAGTGCCCCTACTTTAAGCACCAAGAGGGGCAGAGGGCGTCCCCGTAAAGCCAATCTCTTGGACTCCATGATGTTTGGTACCCCAGGGGGGCTGCGAGAGGCTGGTATCCTGCCTTGCGGTCTCTGTGGGAAAGTATTTACAGATGCTAATCGTCTTCGTCAGCATGAGGCTCAACATGGGGTGACAAGCTTACAGCTGGGCTACATAGACATCCCGCCCCCAAGACTGGGTGAAAACGGTGTCCCTGGTCAGGATGACCCTGATGCTCCCCGAAAAAGAAGCAGGACGAGGAAACAGGTGGCCTGTGAGATCTGTGGCAAGATTTTTCGGGACGTGTACCACCTGAATCGGCACAAGCTGTCTCACTCTGGCGAGAAGCCTTACTCTTGTCCGGTGTGTGGCTTACGGTTCAAGCGGAAAGACAGGATGTCCTATCATGTTCGATCTCATGATGGCTCTGTGGGAAAGCCCTACATCTGCCAGAGCTGTGGAAAAGGCTTTTCCAGGTAAGAGAGTACTTATGAGGACCATACGCACGAACAGAGACTTAGGAAGTTGTCTTCTTTATTCTTTGGGAAGCAAGAACAGTTTGTGCTTAGGATAGTTTTGACTGTTCCACTTTAAAACGTCTCAAGAAATGAGACTTCCCACATTTCCGCTGGGATGCTGTTCCACAATCTCTTGAAAGGGTTTGCAAGTAATTAAGGCATAGAACTGGGAGTCATCGTGGCTTCTGGGTAACATTCCCAGCTTTGTCCCAGGCTTGGTGTATGCGTGTCCTTGGGCAAATCAGTTAGTCTCTCCCTCGAATGACTCTTCTGTGAAATGGGTATTGAAGTAATTGTCTCCTTCACATAAGTGTCTTGAGACTACTGATTTGTAAGTAGTTGGAAGGTGCTGTTGAAGTGCAAATATTAATACATCTCAAGATTATTATTTTTCTCGTATCCATTTTAAATTTTCTTTTTCTTAACTTCCCTTCATTTCTCTTAGTTCGTAATGTTTTTTATCACCCAAATGTGAAGGAAGAGGTGAGATTTCAAAGGCTGCAGCATCAAGTATCTTTTATTACATGATCTTTGTGTCCTTTGGGTTTACATCCTTCTGAAGGGGATCCTGTTTCTGCCCTGCAACATACGTAAGATCTGTGCATTTAATGTTGCTGATTTTTTTTTGTTGTCGCTGTTTGTGGGAGTTAATTTAATAAGTAGTTTGATACACGTAGTCGTGTTAGTGGTATCTTACAGTCTGAGTTAATGAATTTGAAACTTCGCTGGAAGTTTGCTGCTCGCTTGGAGAGTAGAAGCAGTGGGGGGAGGGGGATGCGTACACTGTGTTGCTTTTGTAGCAGCCGCCGCTTTTCTGCTCTAACAGGAGGGAAGGAATCGGAATCCGAAAACGAATCGGAAGGCTACTATGCTCTCAATGTAGGAATTATGCCCCTGCTAGCTCTCTTTTTCATAGCAGGAGTTGCTGTTACTGAAATAAATTAAGACAATGTAGACTCCTTTTTTCTTTATTTTTAAAATCAGCAATAATTAGAGATGCATCTGCCCAGGGACTGCAGATCTAGGGATGGGAAGTTCTAACATGAAAATTTCACCTATGGCTAGTAGTGAGAGTATTTTTCTTATCATAGTGCTACTTGGGATCATCTGCCAATTTTTACTGGTTTTATTCACACTGGAAGATTTCTGCTGTTGCTGTAGAAGAGGTTTTTGTCCACAGGGGAAAGGGGAGGCTACATGTTGAGTTCTCATTTTTCCCAGTGAGTTAATATGAACAGGCAGGAACGCTGTCCTAAAAGGAAGCAAAGGAACAAAAATGTCTATGTTTCTAACATCCAAGTATGAATGAAAAGAAGAGTCTCTTTTAAGTTTCGGTGTTCAGCCAGCGGCAGTTGGAAGTAGGATGTCTAATTTTAGTGGCCTTTCCTTCGCTCCATGGCGCAGCACGTGAGGTTGCTAGGCTTCAGGTACCTACAAGGACCCCAACCAGTCTTTCCGGTTACACGGCTCCAGCCCGCTTGCTTGGAGCATCAGGTTTAACAGCCTCCCTACAAAGTTCAGCCTATTTTTTGTCCGCAGTGTGTGAATTCCAGTCCCGCGCCCTCCCATTGGCGCAGCTGGGAAGTTGGGGAAGGAGAGGGTGGAGAACTTGTTTCCAAGCAGTTTTGGCCTCATACAATGAAAAGCTTTCTTCCCACTAGGAGAAACTCCCACCAGGAAAATCTGCAGCTATTCAGTCCTCTCTTCTTCAAAGTAGGCTTTACCGATTGTGAAGAATGGTCTATCTTTTTATTTCAGTAATAATTTGCTCTTCCATTGCACCTTCTAGTTGGGACCTTCAGAGCACTTTATTTGTATTAATGCAGTTTCCCCACCAAGTTGTAAGTTAGGACAGTAGTTTTTCATGTTGCTTGTGGAAAATGTGTCACAGCAACAGTTTACTGTCAGCCTTTTTGCATAGAGGTGCTTAAAGTTGGCTTCGTACATCTGTGCTTGGGACAGAAACCAAAAGGATTTGATTTTCAAATACTCAGCAACTGTAAATCAGAGTGCCCTGATTGTCAAGATCTAAATAGGATTTTGGAAGGGGACATGCAGGCTTGAAAATAGTAGCTTGTATTTCCTGTTTTCTCTGATCATTCAGTCATCATTTCTCCCTGAGAAAATGCTGCCTTTTCAGCAAGTTGGAGAGGGTATTTGTCAAGGTAGAGTCCCAATTGTTGGTCATCTGGTTCTTGGAGAGTTAAGTATCACCACATTTGTAATACGTTTATAATAATCCACCACTGGGATCTTACTTTTTCGTTAAAATTGTAAGTTTACTTTTAGTATTTGTTTTAAGTGTGCTTATGTGTATTTTCTTTCAAGGCCAGACCACTTGAATGGACACATCAAACAGGTGCATACCTCAGAGAGACCTCACAAATGTCAGGTAGGAGCTGGAGGGGTTTAGACTGATGTATGGGTAATCTTTGGCATTGCATTTATGTGTGCAGACAATTATGAAGTATCAGTATAAATACCATGTATGTGTGAATTGGGATAAATATAGGTAAATAACAGTGTTCAACAGTGACAGCTGCTTTCCATCCCTCCCATCCCCCAGCCCCTTGTGTCATCTACAGCTTTGGTCCTCTTGCCTCCCTCCCCTCGTACCAGATGCTCTTCCCTGCTGCTCTGTCCCAATCTCACCCTGGATCTCTTACCCAGCCACCTTGTCCCTGGGCTTAGAGTCAGTGTCACTGCTGATGGCCTCCATGCCCCTTCCTCCTTTTTTTTATTTATTGCAGTTGTTGCCAACAGGAGGCTCCAATGCTGACTTCATTTTGGTTTTTTTTTTTAGAATACTTTCAAATAAAATTGGTGAATATCATAACTTGCCAAGATACTTTGATTTTTTAATCACGTAGCCTTCAGAACATTGCACTGAGCAAAATTGGAAGCTTTTTGGTTTTATCCCAGGGAGAATATATATAATGGCATCACAGTATCCTTTGAAATACGATGTTATAATGTTGTATATAGGTTTTTCCAGTTAATAAATTATTCATTAGGGTTTAAAAGATCAAATTAAGAAAGATATTTTGTAATTCACTTGTAGAGAGATGTAAAAGGTGCCTGAAAGTATTAACTAAAACCAAAATTGAGAATCGGCTTCCACTGTCATTCACTGCCTTCACATAGTTGTCGGGCAAACTTCTAAAACATTTCCTGGGCTAACAGTCTCCATACTTGGTCTCTGAAGAAAGATCGATTTATTTATTTCAAGAACGTTGGAGCAAGATAATTTTCATTTTCTTTGAAGACAGTGAAGCTCAGAGGATTTTTTGTCTCCTAAAGTTTTTAACCACACTGTCTGAACCCAGTCAGTCAGTCCTACATGACTGCTGCCTCCTGAGCTGCGTTTTTTTCCCCATGTCTTAACACACCTCTCCCACATTTCCTCCAAATTATGAAAGTTTTTAAACATTTTGCAATTTTAATAATCCAATGAACATTTTTTTCAGGCATATAGAGAAATCTGAAGGTTTCTGTTGACTCCACATGATCTGTGGAAGCCCAACACCTTCAAAAATCAGGCCATAGGGACTTCACATCGATTTAACTGTATATGCTATGTAAAGCCTTAGACTGGTTTAAGCTTCTTAAGATGACTTAGGAGTTATAGATTTACATAAATTGGAAAATTCCACTCATAAAAAGACTTCATAATCTGGGGATAGCAAGGGGTCCGGGTGGATGAACTGAAGATGACTACAGTTTTTTTCCATGAACATGTATTTGTGTGCAAGTATGAAAGTGAATGTTTAGGTCCCAACATAAACAGAAACTCATCAGTCTCTTGCCAGTTGACATCAAGGTTACTGAATGAACAGTTTATGAATAGCATTAATAGACATGTCCTTTGCCAGCTGAATGCCTGATAATTTTTTAATGGTTTTCTGATTAAGAATGTTAAATATAAGCTCTGTAAGTGTGAATTAGAGGATACACAAGGGCTAGAACTTAAAGAAATATAGAAGCTAAGATGGTACAGCCAAGCTCAACTCTGTCTACTGGCACATGTATATTTTATGGTAGCAGTTTCTAACATCAGCCTTTCTTGTTGTGTGTTGTCTAAAGGACCATAATTTTGCATGCACTCGTCATTCAGTTCAAAGGTACAGGCTGTAGGTTACCAGCATCAGGACAGAGTTGAGGTGCTCATTCAGGCTTGGTTTGGTTTTGATTTTTGGCTGCTTAACCATGCAAAGTTAAATTTTCATGAATCTTAAGGTGCAGAAAATTTGTTAAGGAGCTGTTGTGTGTCCTTGCAAAAACAATACGTTTTAGTATCCTGTCAGATTTAGAAAGTCTTCTTGAACATGCACAGATCTGCTTTACACAGTACAAACCACAGAAGGGATGCCATCACGCTGAAAATTGGCTTCAAATCCAAAAGCTGATGTATAAATTGATAAAGTTCTCCTTGTGATCATCTCATAACCAGTAATGCTTCTGTTCCATAACGTGTATCTAAACACAGAATCTGGCCACTAAGAAGGAAAATAGCTTAATACTGGAATGTTTCCCCATTTTCCATTCTCTTTTTTTTTTTTTTCTTTTTTCTTTTTTCCCTTCCATTGATTTTGTTTGGCAAAAGGCCCTTGAGAGCGGCCTGAACAGCATTGAGCATCCTTTTTGAATCTGAGTTCCTGTTGAAAATGTTATTGTCATGCTTTGTTTATGTTTACTGCAAAAGAGAAGTGCTCAATAAACAGGAAAGCTTTCCAGAATCCTCTATGGCTATGGCATTACTGGAAGTTGTGCTCTATTGTGATTTAAACAAAATCCACTGGCCATTTACCTGAGCCCTCATTTATCTTTGCAGACCAGTGGATACCTAATGTTTTGTTGATGTGGCATCATGGTACATTTTGGGCTACCAAAACCAAAGTGTGAAGGTGTCTACCCAACTTCAGAATGAAACTAAGAGAAGCAGGACAATTGTAAGCTGAACACCACCACAACAGCTCTAATTTTTGGTGCTCAGCATGTAATCCTACACTCATCCCCCTAAAATAGCAGCTGTGCTTCATGGATCTTTGAAAAACTAAACGAAGTCACAGCACCTGATGCCAACAAAGACCTGATTCCAGCTTTTTCATTGCTGGTAAAATAGACTCAGAATAGGGAAGGCCTCCAAAGAACCAAGGCAGCTGAGAAATCCAAGAAGTTGCTTTGGTGTCCAGACAAGACACCAAATGCCACTCTGGATGTTTTCCCCTGGATTGTTGCACTGGTGATTTTTTTGATTATTCATTTATTTTTAAAATTTTTAAATTTAAATTTTTATTTTTTTAATCTGACAGCAGATTTCTGGATGTAGGAGAAGGGGTAAGTCAGTTTTCTGGCCATGATGGGGTAACTCAGTTTGCTGACTCACCATGGGAAGGGGTGAAGCTGGGGTGTTGGCTTTTGAGTGTGAATGGTACG
>NW_009935617.1:39648-39885 GCF_000696875.1 Nestor notabilis | reverse complement strand
ACAGATACGGTGGCTCTAAAACGTGTTATTATATGACAATACTGCTGATTAAAGCACCTCAGAATGCAGCGTATGCCTCTGTGTGGGGAATTGTCACAATGATGTTCAAACAAAACATGCGATGCTGCAGGTATAAAGCTCAGGAGCAGTCTGAGTCTCAGATAATCCGAAACAGAGGGAGGCACAGAGCCATCTCAGAAGGATGATTTGGGTTTGGCCCTCTGCTTACTGAGCTGT
>NW_009935617.1:19148-39635 GCF_000696875.1 Nestor notabilis | reverse complement strand
ACCCAAATTTCTTGGGCTGCAGGTTTTATTCTCACTCATTTTTAGTCCCAGTGCTATTTTTGCAGATCAGACTAGTCTAGCCCAGAAATCAGTCCCAGCTGAGCAGTAACTAGGAAGATAAGGAAAAAATAAATCAACAATTTTTTTTGGGGGGGTGAGGTGGGGCTAAAATCAGTGCAAAACTTACCACAACTCTATTTCTTTAAAAATATAAATATAAAAAAAGTAATCTTAAAAAGCTGTTTATTTGAATAGGGGGAAAAAAGACTTCTTAAAGGTTGTACAGAAAACCAGACAGCAATTATATAAAAGGCCTTGGGAAAGTTTTTCTAAAACTGTGCTATTAGCTAGGAGGCATCCATGAAACCCAGACTGGTTAGAGCATATCAGCATCAAACAAAGAGTGAACTGGGCCACAAGCCGCTTTTGCTGTTGGAAGAGAGTGTTTTTTCTGTGAGTTAGCCTTGAATTAGTCTGTTTGCATTAGGTACTTACCTACTCATGCACATGGAAGAGTAACAGCATGGTGCAGAGTTGCTTATGCTTACCAGTTTAGCAGCTATGTTTTTAATCGGTGGATATCAGTTGGAAAAGTTGAGCTAAGAGACACTACATGAAGTCCTGATTTTAGATTAAAATGTAAGAAAAAAAATATCTGATTAGTCAGCAAAAACCTGATTAGTTTACATTCTGTGTTGTTTGCAATATGGGCAAAGAAAAATGCTTTTGTGTTTCATTTTGGAGCACTGGACTGCTGGGTCCAGCTCTTAAATATCCTTGGCTGTGTCTGTACCAAAATGAGTTTCACTGAAACATTCATAAATCATTCTTGCCAGCACAAGGCTTCACAGGTAATTGAACAATGTTATGTTCAGCTCCAGTCTGAGCTGCTCTAAACTGCCTCTCCATGGAAATAACTACATAAAGGTAAGCGGGCTTTGCACTTACAACTTCTGCTGACACTGGACATGTAGAGATGAGGTACTGCTGCCCAGCCTTTCCACATGACCTCTGGTTCCTCTCCTGGTGTTTCTGTGTTTTGGCTCACCTGGTGAGTGTCTCCTTATCCCTCTGTCTCTCTCCCAAACAATTTGGAGCAGCTTTGCAGTGCCTTGCAAGGAAGAGCCCTTCCCCAGCCAAGCACTGAACTGGCCTTTTGGGTACCAGGGCAGCCTTCCCATTGTCATCCCACACCCGCAGGAAGATATCAAGTAGTGGTACGGAAGTGAGTTTCTGAGGCAGGGCTTTCTACCAGCTCCTCAGTGCAGCAGCAGAAGAAATCAAATTTCTTCATTGCCTCTATTTGCTGGCTTTTTTTCTTGCTTCTTTGGTAACAGTCTTTCCAGCACTGCTAGGGGTTGCAGACAGCCCAGTCTCTCACAAGCCTGGAGGTTTACAAATGACCAAGAACCAAGGCTAGCAAACTTGACATCAAAATCATTACTTTGCATGCTTCCTGCAGCTAAGGTGTGGATACAACATTGACACAGGAGCAATGTGCATCTTGGCTGTGGCTGTCCAGTAAGGCAGGAACAAGCCCCCACTTTCTAATTGAAAAAAAACACAGTAGGTTTTGGGTTTCCCTTTGGTCAAATCCCCCTGCATTTCCCTTCGTACACTGTGCACTTAGGTGCCTGGTGGCCTGTTGAACACAGCTGTGCCACATCCATCCGCACTTCCGAGCTGCTGCGATCTCTCTGCCCTCACCACCTCTATGGCTGTAGGTGCAGTGCTGGAAATAGGAATTGCTCACAGGGCACCAAGATGCTTTCTAGTGCCACTAAACCCTGGCATGTTCCCACAGTACAGTGACAGGCAGAAGCCTTTTGGGTATTTTGAGGCAGTGGAGGAAACTCAACTCCCTGCCTTTTTGCTTGCAGCCAGAGGTGAGTGTTCCTTATGCTAGCATGTTGCATGATGTTTTAAATTCCCAGATTGGTGACTTTTCCAGAAAGTACTTATGTTTGAGTCACCCAGAGTTAGCCACATGTTTGTGCAAAATGATACGGAAAACAGTCAAACAAGAAATTTTCCACAGTAGTTTTTTCTCCTCTCCTGTCCTCACCCTCGTGGGAAGCTAGCACAGAAATGCAGTGATGTGCTTTCATGGAAAGATGGCAGGTCAGTGTTCTTGCAGGGAGTGCAAAGTTACCTCTTACAGGCGAGGCAGAAGGTTACCTGGCACATCCAGATTTTATGCTTTACGTTGCATCAGAAAACCTTGAAGAGAAGCTTCATGATTACAAACTGGCAATGAGCATAGTTGGGCACATCCTCCAAAGTTGCAATATTGTCAGCAACCGGCAGCTCTCCATGTTATCATCCTGTGTCTTAATAGACAGCATCTCACAGATCACCTCTCCTCTCAAGTGTGACTACGATATCCCACCAGCAATTACAATAATTACTTAAATGTGAAAGTAATATTAGACAGTATAATTAGCTATTTATAACTGTTGCACAGATGGCTGCAGTCACTGCAGGTGGCTCCTCTGCACAGTCTCCACACAACAGTGCCCAAACCAAGAGCACAGGGAAAGCAGAAAGGAGCCAGGTCTTTTCCAGATGTTTTTCCAGGTGTCTGGGCTCTGTGTTGCAAAGGTCAGTGGTGTATGCAGCTGGCAGAAGACGGGGTGCTGGTGCCAGGTAACCCACCGGTCCTGTCCCCATCACTTGCCAGGGTCATTTGCCATGGTTGTGCCAGGAGAATTGCAGGGAGGAATTTGGAGTGGAAGGCAAACCCTTGGTTTGGCATTGCTGTTGAAACTGAAGGAGATAGCAGTGTTGTGTTAGGCATTTACCTGCATTACAAATCTTCATTATAATACATTATTATGTTACTCAATTTATGATTACTCAGTACCAGCAGCAAGTCAAATTTAGAGAGTAATTTTTACTTTTATAGGGTCTTTAGTGCCTATGAAAAAGCAGGAAAAACTGAATTGGTTTTCTTACAAATTATCTCTGATCTCTGAACAAATATGCATTAATTAAATGTGCCATGGCCAGATATTCATGTACATAGCTTTGGAAATAATTAATTTTCATACTTCTGTTCGTATTTTGGATTTTTTTCTTCTACCAGCATAGTAATATCTATGCTTGGAAATGACAATCTAACTCTTGGGTTTTTTCCCCCCTCTACAAAATGTAATTTTTTCCTTACATCTGTTGCAACTGTTTCAGCCCTTAAAGCACATAAAACAGAAGAGTCTATTGATCTCCAGTGTTGACTGGAATAAACTTTTAGGACTGCTCAGTTTAAAAACAAATTGGTTTCTCCTTGGAAAAATATCTCCTGGAGGTTGAAGGCATTGACTTTACAATTAATTAAAGGACAAGTTGAGGTTTTAGTAGGCAGTGCTTCTGAAGCCACTCTAATAATAATACGTATGTTTAATAAACTACTTAACACTGGTGGCAGAGAGAAAAACCTTTGCAATAATTCCTTTGTAATCTAATTGATAGAAGAACTTGAATAGAGGAAAACGGGAGAAGATGAACGTGGTGTATCAAAACGCAGAACAGGAAAGGACTGGTTTTGAAAAGGAAACTTCAAAGTTAGGGATCCAGATGCTGGAATCACAAGCTGTGATTCGGGATATGGGCACGAGAATACATTTGCTGAGTGAACAATGCTTTTGAGAAGAAAACAGAACCCCTACATGAGCCTGTTCACCATCACAAGGCGAGGCAAATGCTTTCTGTACGCTTGCAGGGACTTCAGTGGAGCCACACAGGGTCAGGTTTTGATCTTCTGAAACCTTCTGTTGTGATGTGAATAAAGTTAATGCTAATACATATTTACAAAACTATCTTGTAGTCACTCCAAGATCCTTTTTCATTGCTTTCCGACCTTGTCTAAGAAACACAGAAAATTATTGAGGTAGGAGTACTTGGGCTGCTGGCAGAAAGCTGATGCTGAGTGCATGCTTCTCTTCCCCGGGATATTCAAGCACATGAGCAGCATCTTGTGGGAAGAAGTGGGCCAGGTCAGCTGTAGAGATTCAGTGCTGGCATAGCGTATATTTGTAGAAAAGCCAAGGAAAGCAAACCTAAAGGCATTGGCAAGACTTTGGAGGTGGCAGCTCAGACAGGGAAGAGGGATGCCATGAACAGCATCATTCTGCTGTTGGAGGGCTCCACAGGCTGATATAGGGTTGTCTCTAGCAAACTCAGTACTGGGAAAAGAGAATTGCTCAGTGTTTTACATGCCCTTTGAAATGCCCTCCTTGCTGACACATAAAGAAATCTGGATAGAAAGAATTTGTGAAAGTTGGAAGAATCTTACTGAAGGACGTGCTGCCTTCAGGGGTAACTGCAGTGCTGGCTCTAGAAGGGTGGGAGGCAAAAGCTAAACAAGCAGAAGAGGTTTCCAGCTTCCAGCAAAGGAGGTGCTTGTGCTGCAGAAGGTACGTTAGATATGTAATAAGATTTTGAACAGCACGTTAACATGTGACATTAAAGAAATGTCTGCTGACAAACATGTGCTTTTAGGGGTAGGAGTTTAAGGAAAAATCCCAAAGTCAGATCTCTATATGACCTATATGGGATGAAAGCAAGCAGCTTTCACAGAGCTTCACATCTCTTTGATGACCAGCCACCTCCATTCAGGTTTCCCTGCTAGTGCAGGACTTGGGTCATCTTTCCAGACAGTATGACCTGTGCAGAGCTAATGCCAGACCCCATTTACCTCATTTGGATCAAAAACCTCCCCAGGTCCCATCCTGCCACCCAGTACATAGCATTCCTCTCAGATTTGCATAATTTCTACTATAGATCTTGAGTGCACCCCAGGGTACACTCTCATGGCATTAAGAGGTAGAAAGACCAAGAACTAGCAAAACATCCCCTTTGCCCAACACATTTTCCCACGCTAGAAGCTCTTTTGGCCAGAGAAATCCCCGTGTAGCCTGATGCCAATGTAACACCAGGCTGAAAAGGTCACAGCCTCCCAAAACTAAACCATACAGAGTGATGCTTCCAGCTGGTGCAAGCCTGCCCTGAACATCCCCTCTCCCCAGGCAACCCCCTGCTCTCTGACCCAGAAGCAGGCTGGTGTGTAACCCAGATGCTTCAGCTGGGGTGGGCGTTCAGCCTGGCCCCGCTCGCTGGGCATCAGCTACTGCTGCTGGTGACAGACTGTCTCACACACTGTCAAGAGACACTGAGTGGATGCCATGCAGCTTGTGTGTAATTATTTGCCAGGAAACCAGAATTCGTTATTTCCTCAAATCCACAGGACAGGGCTAAGCTTTGAGCCCGTATGTTTTCAAAAACACACAGAGATCCCAATCTATTTCTTTAGCCTCATGCAGAAAACAGAGTATTTTTAAGTGAGGTTAAATATATGTTGGAAAAAAAGGTATATTCCTTCTTTCTCTTTCATAATGGTGGTCTTAAGTGAGTGAATGATTTCGATACTTTTGCAGAGGAAATCTCAAAGCCCTAACACTTGAATTCAAGTAACAGTTTACAGACAGTTTGTTTTGTAAATGTTGGTATGATTTCTTCTACAAGTAAGGTCAGAGGGAGGAAGGTACCTGTTGGATTTGTCTTTGAGCTCAGTGAGCTCCTATTTTTATGTTTCAAATTAGTTTATGCCACATCACTAGCAAGTGGTGCTCTGGTGATAAGGCAGCTGTTCCCCTGGTAAATGGAGGCAAAATCATTTGCTGTGCACCTCCTTCACCTAGGAAAGTGCTTTATCTCAGGATTAAACAGTTGTCTTTCATGACCTTAAAAGATGTCATTGTAAATTATAGTAACAAATTAATTATATATATATAAAAACAAAACCCAAACCATAAAATTGTCTAATAAATCTTTCAGAATTTCTCCTCATAAGTTGGCATTAACAGCAACAGTTTTTCCCTTGGTAGAAGTATTTCAGCAGACCTTTCCCACCTGCTTAACAGAGGACTCCACTTTTCCCTCCTAGTAACACTTCTGAGAGGTGGTGCGAACTCGGTGCTCACCAGTCAGATGCAGGCTCTGGATTTACCTCCCCAGTTGCAGATGCAGCCTGTGCTGTGCTCAGGAAGCAACAGCAGCTGGATGAACACCCCAGACTCAGTTTCCCGAAACTCAAGCTTTCCAAGCTCCTCTGTGAAAGCAGAAAGCTATACCCACCTTATTGAAATGAGGCAGTGCAAAAGACTGAAGGATAACACACAGCTTCCCTTACTATGGATAAGCCAAGAGGGGTGGTCTTGTAGCTGCTGGCTGCGGGGGTGTGGCCTGGCCCAGCTGGTGGTTAAAAATCAGTACCAGATCCTGCCCCACCTGCTCCCGTTACCTGCAGAGATTGCAGCCCCCCACCCTGTTGTCTCTTCATGCTGGCAGCTCCTTCCTACAGCAGGACAGAACAGCCTCAGCAGCACCAGCCAGGTCTGTGATGCTCCAGGGATCCACGTCACCCAAAGCAGCAGAGGCTGGATCCTAAACAACTCCCCACCCCAATTCAATACCCTGTATTTGCAGGGTGAGGTGCCGTGGGAAGGTATGCAGGCAGTTCAGGCACTACAGCAGCAGCCAGGCAGGAGCCCTGCATTGCAGGCTATGTGATGGGGCAGACATTTTCAGCAGGAGGAGAGTGCTGTAGCCCCCCAAGCTCTCCCAGGGCCTCTCTCCATCTGTCCGCATCACCCAAGTCTTCGTTTCCACTACTGTTCTGATTTTAAATAGCACAGCACATCCCTAGTGATGAACCAGCACTTTTACCGTGTAATTCCCTATTTACCTACTTTTAAATACAGCATATTCTCTCAATCTTTATCTGATGAGAGCAGTCTCTTTCCATCAGGAATCAGGTGATAAGCATTTAATCTCCCACTTCAGTTTTCTTTGGTCTCCTGCATCACTGACTTTGTTATCAGCTGTTCTGTGCTGGCTTATGAACAAGACACTTTCATGCCACAATTTGTTGTCTGGTTGATAAACAGGCATCTTTGGCCCTAGGCAAATTCACAGTCATGACTTAACATGTAAGCAGAAATCAAAGTGGCTAACGTGAACATGCCTCAAAATGTTTCTGGGTGGACAGCATGCAGGAAAATGTGAGAGCAGCTGCAGGAAAAGGTACTTGCTGTGCTTTCTGACGTTCATGAAGGATGATGAACACAGTGAGCTGGGTTTTGTGTGTCCCACCTTTTGCCTGGTGGGGCTGGCCAGCACTTCTGGACAAAGGTTGTGCCAAGGCTGCCCACAAAGTCGTCTCAGATCAGATCCTGCCTCCTGCTTCCAGCCTGCTTTTCCCTGGCAGGGCTGCTCTCAGCATCGTTGCACTGGGCCATGCCCATCTGCCCTCCACTGTGGGGAATTCAGGCTGACGCCTGCTCGGGACCAGAATCACAGCACCCCCATGTCTCCCCTTCCCTTGCTGCAGGAGCAGTTATCCAGTTCTCCAGTGGACCCCTGTAGAGTGCATCTGGAGGGGGACAAACCTGAGTCCTGGATCGCACTGTTGGTTCTTCTGTGACCTCAGAAAGTCACCTTTAGCTATTGCCTAACCTGTGCAGCAGGGTCAGTGCTAATTTCCCCTCTGCCACTTGCAAAGTGGTTGGAGTCTTGGAATGTAAAAATGATGCTGTTCACACCCTTTCATCCTTTAGGTATAATAAATTGTTTTTCCTTAAAAAAAAAACAAACAGCAAAAAAACCCCAAACCCAGACAAACCAAAGAAACAGCAAAAGAGTGAAAAGAAGAAACAACTCACTTTCCCATCAGATGCATCTTTGTACTGGGGGTTACCTGGGGCATTTTCCCAGAGCTCAGTGGCAGAGCTTGGAGGGCTGGGACAGGCTGAGCTCCCCCAGCCAGCATTAGCCCATGGCTACAATGTCCCTGTACCCAGGGACAGAAAGCTGGGCATCATCCTGTCCTCATCATGGGTACAGGTAGGCTCAGGCACTCCGCTTTGTGGAGGAACCTTAGATACTTGTGCTTAAATCCTGCCAGCCCTTTGCTCCTGATGCAATTGATCTGGGACCAATTGAAAACAGGCTTTGGCAATCCTGCATCAGAGACTTCTTTGACACAAACCTTAAAGAATGATTATCTTATTAAAGTTGCTTAGAAAATTTCACCTGCTCAGAGATGTCAGAGAGCCTTGGAAACCTTAAAAGCTTTGAGTGTTGATATTGAAGAAAACCATTTTTATTGCCATCTTGTATTGCCAGAACAGGGCTACCTGCTTTCTGACCATACTGGGCTGGAAGAAGACCTGGTGAAATGTTTGTTTCATGTGGAGACAGAGATGGGGCAGGCCTGGCCTGCAGCTGCTCATCCAAGGCATCCCATGGGAAACACTAATGCAAAGCCTCTCCTAGCTCTGGTAGCACGATCTCATGTGCCGCTGTAGTCTGGGCACCCCCCTCCCAAAGAGATGTTTTGTGGCTGTACAGATCTACCCTGGGCACTCAGTATGTCACCCCCAGCATTAGGTTGTCTCTAGCAGAGATGCAGCATCTTGGGGCCAGCTGGTGCTTGCAGCCCCTTCCTGCTCACAGCTTTGTCACAGTGACGCACCAACATTGACAGGAGTGGAATGTGTGGAAACACTTTGTTTCCCTCTGACAGCAAATTTTCTCCTTCTCATCTCAGTTCCCAGGCGTGTGGAGAACAATCTCTTTGCCATGCTCCTGCAGCCTCCAAGCTGGTCCCTGTTTGAAAAGCAAAATCAACTGGCAGCAACTGAGCTGCTCCGCTAATAGCCGTTCTCATCCCATTTTTATTAATAAAACATGAAAACACAGTAATCACCAGTGGTTTGAGTTGTGAGACTGAGAGCAGGTGAAATATAAACTTTGGGAGGAAGGAGAAAGTTAAGATGAGAGTTTAGCATGCCTTTGGATTTGAGGGTGCTTTCTGTCCCTTTGGGAGCTGGCTGGGTGGTCATGGTCCCTGGTGGGTTTGGCATTGGAGGCTGATGGATTAGATGGTGGAGGCTGGTAAGTTTGATGGTGGGAGCCGCCATTGCTCTGAGAAGGACAGGGCTGCAGAAATAGCTGCCTGAAGAGATGCTCATCTTCCCGCAGACAGGTCTGGAGCAGAGGCTCTTCTCACATGCCAAAATTGAGGAGGAAGAGACCTGTCCTTAGAGCTCAGCTTTTGACGTTTCCTTGCAGTGCCCATGCAGGCATCTGATAAATACCACAGGCCTCTGTGAGCTGGTTACCAAATGCAGCTGCTGGGAAAGAGACAATGAGGGCACTGCCCTCCAGGTTTTAAGTCTTGCTGTGGAGAAGCGAGAAAGGCTGTGTGAGATGGCAGCAGATGGGACACTCCTCTCTAGTGTGGTTTTTGTCTGTTCTCTGCAGTGACGTGCAGGCAGCTGCCGGTGTTGGCGGCTGGTGTAGCACTGCAAGGTGTATGAGGCAGCACTGCTTCTTTGGGTGCTTTGGGAGCAACCTGGAGGTCTGTCCTTCCACCTGAGGTGGGGAAAAGATGCGTTTGGACCTTTGGACAGCCCTCAGCATGGCGCAGTGCAGGTGGGCACTGCCAACCCTCGAGTGTCCAGTGCCTCGCAAGGCAGCTCGCAGCAAGGGCTTGCTTTCTGCTCACCATGACCTTTCTGTCCCAGTGCTGATGGTGTCTGCTGGAAGGAGCCTGGAGCCCACCTGATGCAGGCTGGTTTTGCGGGTCACGTTTTCCTCACCGCCTCCATCCATGTTGCTGGGTGCTGAGCATATAGTGCTGCTGCCAAACAATTCAAAATAATTCCTAGTAAGCCTTGAAATCAGATTGCAACAGTCATCTGCTTCTCATCCAGCACAGAAACGCAGAACTACGCTGTGGCTTAAAACACAAGACGTGTTGCCCTGCGCTGTAGGCAGCCGTGCTTGCACTGCCCATCCTGCCCCATCCGGCATGGCTCACCAAGGCAAGGGCACACTGGGGTGTTGTGGAGCTGATATTCCCAGCAGGGATCCAGCAGTGTGGAAGGCATTGGTGGTGGCAGAGCCTGCGTGGGTCACGGTGGCAGCACGGTGGCTTTAGCAGAGGCTTTTAGGCATTTCTGTTAATAGGTTTCAAACATAACCACCATTAGTCTCTTCACAAAGAGAAATTCTTCATTATGCAAATTCTCATCTTAAAGCTTTATTCATGTGCTTCCTGGCAGGCTTTCCTTTAATCTCAAGAGCAAGATTGCTTGGAATTACCATATACCCTTGTTAATTGCATTAAGAAAAAAAAAAAAAGTCAGCAGAGGTTGTTTTTGCTATAATCAAGAATGATTTTGATTAGTACTTCTGGAAATCAAAATGTTTCACTGGGAATGGAGATCGAGGATGACAGCATTAGTTACCCTGTGTTCCCTGCCAGGAGCAGGGGCCATCCCAGCCAGGGGCTGTGCCCCATCACTGTTGCTTGGCCATGCCCTGGGCTGGGGTGATGTACCCCCAGTGTCAGACATTGTCTCACTGCTGTGATGGTTGCAGAGGGCTGAGTTTCACCCCCAGGCAGAGCCCTGCCTCCCCTTGCCCCAGCAGACTGCTTACAGATGTTTGTGCAGGGGCATCTCCTCTTGTCTTCCCTGGCAGTGGCCAAGGAGATGGAGAAAGTTCAGAGCCTGCTTTTCAAGGCAGAACTAACTTCAGGAGGAGGTCTGTGTTCAGGATACAGCCTGGGCACGTCTCTGGAGAGAATGCAGCTGCGTGAAGCTCTCCTTACCCACCTGGCTAGCCAGAGCTGCTCCCAGAGACTCTCTTAACACCACAGCTTCAAAGAGCTCTGCTCTCCCTACACACATAGAACTGTGCTTTGGTCTTAGTAGTCAGCAAGAGCTCAAGATTTGCAAGCAATGTGGCACTTGCAAGTAAATTTCCTGGGTGCTTGGTGGCTTGGGCCAGCACCCAGGCAGTGGTGGAGGTCCCTGGGGACCCCTGGTGCAGCCAGAGGCAGAACAGACTTCACCTGTGGAGGAGCAGCCGTTTGCTCCCCACAGACCTTTGGGGCTGTATCTCTGCTGAGAAAGCATTTAACGCCACTGCAGGGATGCACCACCAGCAGTGCAAGATGGCTCTGCACCCCTCCATCCCCGGCAGCCTACCCAGTGGTGCCAGCGCAGCTGTGGGTGCCCTGCACAGGGAACCACCTGTGTGTGCCAACACCATAACTCAGAGCCAAAACACCCAGATTGGTTGCTGGGGAGTCCCTGATGCTTTTGATTCCCTTGGCACTCTCTTTCCTCCTGTTCTTCTGCCCTCTGTGTTGCTCCTAAGGTAGCTGCATAAAAGTCAGGCAGTTTGAATAACTGTCCACTGCCCTTGTACCTGCTTTGCATTCTCCCGGAATCTCCTGGGACGTCAATCTCCTACCCTTGCGGGCTCTCAATTCCCAGGGAAACTAAACACATATATATTGCACAAAGAGATCTGTGGGCTGGCGCTAAAAATGGAATACACCTTGCTCTGAGTTCTGCAGACAGCCTAGCAATGTACTGGGTGTGAATTATGATACTGTAATTCAAGCTTTGTCAAACAGTAGGGCTTAATTAGAATATATATATAATTGTAAAAGCTAAAAAGCTGACTAGTACAATTGCATGTTTGAGCTGCCTGCTACAGAAAATAATGAGGAGAGAATACATTAATGGCACAAAACCCTTCTACCTTCAAAGAGCAGCTAGCTCTGATTAAAAATACCCCCAGCGAGGTGAGGGGAGTCAGGGAGAGGCAAGGAAGCTGGCTTGGCCATAACTTACTTCTCTTTTATACCCTCCACCTGCTCAGCTGCCAGTGGGTACCCCTGACTCAGGTGTTGTGAGATTCCTGTTAGGTACCATGAGATGTCCCAGCTCAGTTTCTTTAGATTGTCACATTAAAGAAAAATACGGAAAATACATTTCATTTGCTCATTTTCCCCCTGCCATAGACCCGCAGGCCTGCAGATGCCCCAGTGCCCTTGGCCAGCTGACACAGAGGGCTTGAATCGCCTCCCAGCTGCCCCGGGGATGTGTGTTTTCTCCCAGCAACCAGAGAGAAGAGTTCTTTCAAGGCCCTGCTGCAATGGTGGGGGAAAAGAAAACCCAAACTAGCCTAGTCATAAACCCTGGCGAAGATCCCAAGCTGGTCCCCCAATACCAAGCAACCAGTGAGGGACAAGTCTGTGTATCAGCGGGTTTACAGCCCTGTAACAGGTTGCAGGCTGCGTGGGTACATCCTGCAGTGGAGGTGGGACATCAGGGCATGCATGACCCTGATTGCTGAGCCTGCACTACAGACAAACACTTACTGCAACTCAGCAGCGGGCTGCCTGTGAGCTCTAGTATGGAGTAACATGCTCCAGCTTCTCTCAGAGAGTGTAAACCCGTCATACAAAGATTCTCTCTGCTGTGTGTGGGTTCCTGTCAGAGGATGGGCTTTTGGAATCTGGGAAACCCGCTCCTCCAGGGATCATGGAGCTGGACCAGGGCTCCAGGAGCAAAGGGATTTGCACAACACAGTGCAGGGAGCAGGAGCGCTGCCTCCCAAAAACCTGCATTTGCAAGGTGAACACACATGCAAAGGGCTGGTTGGGTTTTAAGCATCTTGCTGAGAAGTGCTGGGCTTGTTACCACCTAATAACTGAATAAAAGAATAAGGAGGAGAGCATTCAGCTCTTATCTGTCAGAGCGAGCAGGCAAGTTTGCGTGCCTTTTACAGCAGCACTGTTATTGATCCATAAAAGGTGTAATATGTCTCTATAACACCCTTTGTATGAAATAAAGTTGTTGTCAGCTTCAATTAACTGGCAATCTATTACTAATCCTCACCAATGCCTAGGGGATTCCAGGGTTTAAATCGCCCTGGAACAGGATTTCGGTTTGCCGTGGGCAGCAGTGGGAAAGCCCTGGGAAATGGGCTGTGCTAAATGATGCAACTCCTAGGGGAGTTTGTCCCAGGTGATTCAGCATGTCAGCAGTTTTCCTAACCTTCACATGGGCTGCGTGCATGCCTCTCCCTAGCAGGGTGGGATTCCCCTGGGAGGCAGTTGCGGCCAGGACATGTTAGCGCTTGCTGTTTTACATCAGTCCCCTGAGGATGGAGGGCCCTGAGCACCTTTCACCCATGGGACCCACTCATGTGCCAGCTGGCTCTTTGGAGCGTGATTTTGGAAGTGCCACACTCCTCTTGTCCTGCATGGAGAGATGCCAAGGGAAGCTGTCACCAAACCCAGGGAGGTGTGAGTACTGCTCAGCCAGTGGGTCCCATGAGCCTTCCAAGGCCAGGCTGGGGGGACCCCATTTTTTGGGGTATTCACATTCTCTGCAGGGCCTGTGTCCCCACCAGGGGGATGTCTCCATACACTCCCATGAGCACCCACTTGCCCTCACTTGGTATTTGAGCTTATGCATCAAAGGTGCTGCGGTAACATCAGGACTCAGCATGCAGCAAATCAGCACCCTTAACATCTATTTAATCAGAGAGAGCAGAGGGAGCAGCGGGGAGAGGGAAGGTATGGCTCCTGTCATACCAGTGTGAGTCATGGTGCTGCCACCACATCTCTCCTGCTAGCTTGCCCTGCCTGCTGCAGAGGTAGGGGGAACTGAAATGAAACGTAGTGAGGGTGCATTTCCCCAGTGGCGTTTGTAGTGCTTCTCATCCTGCCAGAGACACGCCGCAGTTTTCCCCGTCCACCTTTTTTTAAACACAGTTTACAATAGAAGGACAGTGACAGAGCCCTGAAAATCCAGTAAACACTGGGGAAAAAGCCGTGCTGGGAAAGGGAGCCTGCATGAAATTGACGGAGTAGCAAGCTTGTGACAGTTGGCCACAGCAGTAATGAGCTTGTGGGTTCTCAGGAGAGACATGCTGGTGATTTAGCAGCACCCATCCAAGCACTGAAGCTGGGCAGTTGTGGGTTTTTTTGGCACCATGGATGGTTTTGCCTGTTCCCTACTTTGCTCCTTTGCACTTAGACCACTGGATAACCCTGCAGCTTCATCTGGCCTGTCTCATGGTGACATTTCACCAGCAATAAGGCCCAAGAGGCAAATAGTGTGGCAAGGGAGCAGAGGGGTGTGTGGGGAGGCTGAGGGTGCTGAGCACAGCCCTGCCATGCTGCTGTATGGAGCAAGGGGCTCATCCATGTGCCGCACTCCATGGATTTCACACAGTGGTAACTGGGCTCCACCTGCAATGGGTGACCCGCTGGCAGCCATCCCTCAGGCTCATAGGGGAAGCATTGGCATCCTTCAGCTCAATGAGAAACATAGCCATGGGCTGGGACATGTGTTTGTTACTTACCCCCAGCAGCAGCTGCACACCAAGTGCTTTGCCAGGGGAGAGAAGCCCATAGCAACTTTACAGCCATTCAACTTGACCCTGGGTTTGCTGAGCGTACATCTGAATAAACAGCAAATGAAACGAGGTGTGATGTGTGAGTGAAACTGAGCTGGAGGTGTTGCAGTACGTAGTGACCACTCTCAATAGAAGTTTTTCACCAAAACGCTGATACCTGGTTTCTGATGGACTGGTGCCTTCCTGTTGTTATTGTCCTTGTCAGTAAAGCTTTAAATTTATTCATGAAGCACGCTGGAGCTCAGGTGGCAATAGCTAAATCCATTTAGCAGTAGGAATAAGAGGAAAGCCATTTTAATGTTCTCTTGCGGTGCTGCAGTACTTAGCAAACCCAAAGGATATTAATCACTCAGCATGCTCTAGGATGTAAAAGCATGAATTTATCAAGACAAATACATTCAGAACTAGGGTAAGTCAACAGTAATTAACACCACGTATAAAAAGGACAGAGAAAGGAAGGATTAGCTGGACCTGTTGCAGGAGAACACGGCATAGTGCTGAGTTACACCCGGGATATTATAAAATGACTGGAGTTGTGGTGAGACATCTAACAAAAAACCCTGTCTGTCCCTGTCAGGTGTATCCCTGGGATGGGGGTTTGGGCCTGGTTTGCATTACCAAGGCAGAGTGATGCGGGTGGTCTGTGAAATGCTAAGTTGTGCTTGGCAGCCAGTAGCAGCATTTTCATGCGGAGCCTTTGATTTTGGAAGGCATTCATGCAGAAGAGGTGCAGAGGGCTTTTTTGGTTTTCACCCAGTTTGTCTGCGCTGTCCCAATGTTTTCATGGTGTTTAGCAAACATATCGTGATTAATCGTGAGCACAGCCACAGATGAGTGGCAGCTCAAGAGATGAATTGGTAGGCTTTCCTTGATGAATTTAAGCATAGCACGTGTTTTTATACTGCATCCATTAGGGCAGACAAATGGAAAATCCAGAGATGACTGCTCTGCAATTTAACAGTCACAGCATTCGGAGAAGGCTGATGTCTTCCTCATCTCTGATGATGGGTCAGGCTTGGAAAAAAACAGCAAAAAACTAAAGCAATTTGAGCAAATTAATCTAACCATGCTGTATTTAAAGGCAGTTTGCTTTGTGCGGAGCAAGTACAACCACTGCTGATTCTTTGTCTCCAGGTCATGGGGACAACCCAGGTGACTTCAGCCTAGAAGATGCCCTGTATGAACTCAGCACCAAGCGACGTAAGTCACATTTATTTATTCTTTTAAAGAGGAGAAAACAAATAGATGTTCATGGATGCAGTTTGTTCTTTGGGATCTGGTGCTGGTAGGAAGGTTGTGGAGGATACAGGCTCAACATCTCTGCCTGAGGAGATGCAATGTCCAGCTGGGCTTGCCGGATGGTAGGACTGAGAATGGGCCTGGAGAAGCTAGTTGCTGCCCACATGCCCTTCACTTCCCGTTTCTCAAGTGCAAAACACAGAGGCATGGCACTGATTTGATGTAGCAGTGACACTGAACATGTCAATGAAGGATCTGGAGTTGGGTCGCATCCCACTATACCAGCACACTGAAAAACAAGCCCAGCAGAAACACTCCAGTATTCAGGGGTGCAAGTGGAAGTTAACGGGAATAGAGCAGCCGCAACACTTGCTCATAATTTATTCATATACTTGGCAATGGTCATCACTATTAATAGATAGTCCTTTACAGGGGGTGAAAAAAGCAAATGATCCTTCCCTCCGAAGGCTTGTTTTAGCCCAGGAGCGGCCAGGGGAGCTGGGATCTGAGCATCAGGGTGCCACCAAAACTCCTCTAGCTGACAGGGAACCTCTCATCCATAACTGAGAGCTGGAAATTATCTGTCATTTAACTGACCAATGGGGCAGGGGACAGCAAAACCCTGGCAGCTTACTCTTGTTTTCCACACTGTTCTGTACAGTATGTGTCTGTGCTGATGTCTCCAGGAGTCTTAACTGGGAGCAGCTTATCACAGCTCCCTGCTTTTGGCTTGGCGGGATGCCGGCCTGCATAGAGGCAGCGTTCAGCCCCAGGCATAGCTGCACCCTGCAGAGCTCTGGGCTCAGTCCTGCAGGGTGCTGGGGCTCTGGGCTCTTGAGTTTACAAACGCAGACTAGCGATGCTCAGCTGGAAAGCTTGTGGTGAAATCTTGGCCGTTTATTCTCAGACAGAAGTGATCTGTTTTCAGTGATGTCCGTGACTAACATTTTCCTCTGGTTTGTCACAGCGACTCCCAAGGGCCCCAGGAAGCCAGCAGGTGATACAGGTGAGACCTTCTTGTGTGTGTATCATTTAAGCACAATGTCGGGTTTGCTTCCCAGGGGGATTTGAATCATGTGAGCCCCACTGCAGGTTGCCCATGTGTGGCTGGTGCTGCCGTGGGATACCTTCACTTGCCCGTAAGAAGGCTGGCACTGGTGTGTGTACATGCACTCCCCTGCAGGGCCAAAGTAAATGCAATATTGATATTTCTGTCCATGCTGATGGTGAGTGGCAGTGGAGCATTCGTGGCCAAGGCTGAATTTTGCACAGTTTGCAGTATCATAATGGAAAAGGCACAAATCACTGTCAGCTATGCAAGGGCTTTTGTTTCTGGCTGAATGGCACTTGCTAGCTTCCCTTCCAGGAGGGAGCCCAGAGGATATTTTCCTTCCTTGTTTTACTCCAAGATATCCCCAACCTCCACAGAAAAGCCCAGCCTGGTGACATTTCCCCACCCAAGGAAAGAACATCTCTCTGACTGTGCCCATCAGATGTGCTGGCTGGCCAGCTCCACAGCATCTGTCCTGGCCGAGGAAAGTCCTTAAATTCACCTGAGTTTCACTGCCGGCAGCTCCTCTGGCTCAGCTCTGGCCAAATATACCTACTTAAATATAGCATGGTCACAAGAGCCGAGCGTTGCTCAACCCTGCTGGGGGAGCCTGAAATAACCTGCAGCGGGGGAGTGCTCGGAAGTGAATCTGTTCACCCCTGCATCAGGATCTTGGCACAAATTTAAGCAAATCCGACTGTCAGCTTCTTGGCCACCATGGTCTTTGCTAGGGACAAGAAGAGCCAAGAGCCAGAAGCATGTGCACAGGTGCACGGTTTGGATCACAGCCTGAACAAGAGGCTGTTTGATCCAATAAACATTCCCTGGGAAATGGACGTACAGTGAGGCTGATGTTTCATCTCGGCGAGTTTATTTTTCCCTGGGGAGTGCTTTCTGGATGAGTGATGGCACCAAGGGCTCCTGCAGTGGGTTCCTGTGCTCTGTTCAGCCCAGGGTCACTCATGGGTGGCCAGCAGGAGTAGAGCAGGGCCCAGCCACTAGCTCGATGCCCACAGCAGCTTCTCATCTGCACCAGAAGATGCCCAAAAAGTGTTATTTTGGGGTTGTTCAGCCTTGGGGTGGGCAGGAGCCACAGCTCAGGGAGGAGGAATTAAACGATGTCCAGGCTGATCTGAAGACTCTGCAACATGGTTGTAATTGAGCAGCGGAGCAGCTGTATGCCCTTTTCGGCTCCACGCTGACACAGGCACTTGTGGCCTCCAGTAGTAGTGCAACAGCATCTGCAGAGCTGCTATGCAGGGGTTGCTGCTGAAAGCATCTCACTGTCCCCACAAGCAATGGGTGTTTTAACAATTCATTTTCTCCTGCAGCAGGCTTTGATTTGGCTGATTACTTTGACACCACTCCGGAGACTACCACCAAACCAGCCAAGCCGACTCCAAAGCCCTTCCTCAGGCCAGGGAAGCCAGGTACTGTGGAGCTCCCTGTGCCCTGGGGAGGGTACATGTGTGTTTGCCTTGGGGCTCTGGACAGGATTGTTTTCATTTACCAATTTCATCTATGAAATAGAACATCTATACCACACATCCTTAAGCATCTTCTTGGCAGTGCCTGGTTCTGCTCCTGTGTGCCATGGGTAGCTGGTAGGGGTGGTGTGGGGCTGGCTTCACACTGGCAGCCCTGCATGTCCCCTTCCCAAATTCAATACCTGCTGGCACGTACCATGGCTCAGGGCATCCCTGCAAAGGCACCTGCCACTCACATCAAGGACTTGAGCATCCCCAGGGCACCAACAGGCAGTGGGCTCCCTGGTGTCAGGGGCAGCTGAAGCTGTGTAGGGCCCAGAGCATGGAACCAACCACCCCAGGACAGCCTCTGTCCCCCTTCAGGGAGGGGGTTCCCCCCCCCCAGCACTCAACCAAATGCATGTTTCAGAGTAACGTCATTTTGGTATCTTTTTCCCCCCTCTTCCTTCAGACAGCAACTTTTGGGATGTCATCCACACTACAACCAAGCAGCCAAAAACTACAGGCCTCCCCCCAAAACATAACCCAGGTGAGTATGAGCACCTCAGCCCTGTGGCTCCTTCCCAGCTCCACTGCTGGCATGGGCAGAGGGACGTGCCATGATGGCAGCATTGCCAGCAAAAACCACACAGCAGACAGGATATCTTGGCTTTGCCCTGCACTTTCATGGGCATCCCAGCAATTCCTGGACCCTTTTGCATTCCTCTGCCTGTTTTAAGTCTGTAGCCTTGCTGTTCCACACAGCACAGCACAACACAGCTGTTGCAGGCTCTACCAGCACACCATCCCACCAGGACACCCTGCCAGCGAGCGCTTTGCTGCCGGCTCAGGCAGAGTTTTGGCAAAAGGCACTCCCAGGCTTAAAAAAAAACCCCTCAAAAACCAATTTTGGTGCAAGCTGGCAGGAGGGGTGAGGAGCTCGGGTTGCCTCTAGGCCATGGTTTTAGCCACGGTTTACGAAAGGTAATAGCTGATCTGTCAGAGCCAGGGTGCTCAGGGTACCAACCAGGCCGTTCACAGAGGAAAACAGCACCAAGCCATCAAGTCACAGGCTGCTCCAACTGGCACATCACCGCGGCATAGATGCCTCCTTTCCCTCCACCCTTGGGAGCACTTCTTTGGCTCTGACCTTTTCTACCCAGCTTCATTTATCTGACTGCCTGGCACTTGAGCCACACTGTGGGACTCTTTCCATGGGAAGAACGTGATGTTTCTCACCACACGTGAATCAGGATGGGATTGGAAGGTCTGCCATGACGCTGCACAGCAAAACCAGGGGAGATGCTTGTGTTGGGGGCTTCATCTCATTCACCAGCACTTTTCCCTGGCAAAGCTGAGCATTTCCATGAGGCCTTGGCACAGGTTACCCAGAGAAGCTGTGGCTGCCCCATCCCTTGCCGTGTTCAAGGCCAGGTTGGACGGGATTTGGAGCAACCTGCTCTAGTGGAAGGTGTTCCTGTCCATGGCAGGGGGTTGGAACTAAATGATCTTTAGTGTCCCTTCCAACCCAAACCGTTCTAGGATTCTATGTTTTTTATGTTTTTTAATTCTATGAATTAATTGAAGAACAACCCAGCCTGTTGACCAGCACCGCTAACCCCCATGTTGTTTTCTAGCAAAGAATCCTATGGATTTTGACTTGGCTGATGCCCTTGATGATAAGAACGATGGGAAAGATGCTAGGAGGCCGGACATAAGGCCAGATGAAGGTACGTTGACTTCCACTCTCCATCCTGCTTGCCGCCAGCTGTGCTGCCCCCCGGGCTCTGTGGGAGATCCTCCCAGGAACAGATACTCCTAGCAAACAACAGGGTAGAGAGGAGCAGAAGCGCTGCCTTGTCCGTGGCTGCTGCCTGCACCAGCACAGGCTGGGGGAATACAATGTGTCGCAGGCAGCACAGCCCCTTCCTCCAGGATAGAAGGAGCTCCTGCCTCTGCCATCCTTGGCAGAAAGGAGCTATGCCTAACAACCTGTTGCCTGTCTGCAGGTTTCTTTCCCAGGGTCTCATCTGACCAATTAAATTGTGTGTTAAGTGATTGTGTTAAGTTCCCCTTGTCCCATACCTGACAGCTCTTTAACCAAGGACATGTGCTGTTGGAGCTTGCAGTCATTGCTAAAACATAAATCTAGAGCAGGCTTAAGTCCCGGTATAACATACACTACAGGCTGGCAGATTTTTTTCCCCATTTCTAAAATACTCTGGTGAGTGAATCATTTGTCCACGAGGATTGTTCCCTTGAGCACTTGAGCTAGAAAACAGACTTTGCAAGGCTAGTTTATTGATGTTGAGATGGCTGTATACCCTGCTCACATGCATAATTAATAGTCAGATATTTTATGAGATTGAATTAACTAGGTGACTTGTCTGTACTTTGATATTTTGGGCTTGTTGAGGTTTCAAACTCCTGCAGGAAAGATTGAGG